>NW_010324118.1:5612-5974 GCF_000700745.2 Antrostomus carolinensis
CAGAGGATGTCCCAGGCAGACACACGACAGTCCCATCCCTGATAAATTACTGTTTTTTTCTTCCTGATGTTGCCAAGTGCCCAATGCATGTCAGTATGTGGACAGTAGGATGAGCGCAGAAGACTGGTGACACCATTAGCTCTGACCGGACTTTGCAGGCAGGCAGCCCCAGGGACTCGCTGCTCAGCCCTCCTTGGCAAGGCCACCAAACAGCACTGCTTTCAGCACGTCCCAGCTGCCTCCTGCGCTTGCTCACTCCTACGGCATGTGAGTGGGCCTGTTGGAACTGGTCCCCTTTCAGCCTGGCTGTGTTCGGCTCGGTTCCTGCAAGGCCCACCTGGGTAAGGCCTGCGTGACCACGC
>NW_010324119.1:0-15570 GCF_000700745.2 Antrostomus carolinensis
TGGTCTTTCAAAGATGATGGAGAGTGGTTCTACTATAACATCTGCCAGATCCCTCAGCACTCGAGGGTGCATCCCATCATGGCCCATAGATGTGTGGGTGTCGAGTTTAGCTGAATGGTCCCGAACCTGGTCTTCCTCGACCAAAGGAAAGTCTTCCTCTCTCCAGACTTCCTTTCTTACCTCCAGGGTGTGGGATTCCTGAGGGACAGCAGTAAAGACTGAACCAAAGAAGGTATTCAGTAACTCTGCCTCCTCTGCATCCTCCATCACCAGGGCACTCATCTCATTTATCAGTGGCCCCACATTTTCTCTAGTCTTCCTTCTGCTACTGAGGCACTTGAAGAAGTCAAGAATAAAAGATGTATCTGGCAGCAGCAGTGCTGTGAGGGAGGATGGGGGTGGGAGCAATAATGATAGTATAATGCAAAAATTAGGAGTGAACTGAAACTAAGTGTCCAGTGTGGAGGTCTTGGCTTTTTCCCTGTTGAACAAACAACTTCCCATCCAGACAACAGATTCTGTTTCTCCTAAAGTCAGAGTAGTACTAGTGAATTTACTGGCAAGAAAGATGAGTAAGAAAATACTAAATTTGTTTTCTTTGTGTAAATTTGAGATTGTAATGAGGTGGGTGACAGATCTGTGCTGCAGTATTGATCATATTGTTTGCTTTATAATTAATATAAGCATCAGATTTTTTTTTCCACAAGTTTAGAATGAAGTTTTAAAACACAAAAAAAGAAGTTGTTCTGAGTGAAGTTCTTTACTAACAGAAATTGTGAAACATGTCTGCAGGCAGTTCTCCCTGCTATTCAGGCCTTGACAGAATATCAGTCACATTCAATCATATGGCGAGATTGTAGCATGCAGTACAGAGGATTTTTTAAAAAGTCAGAAATCTTTTTCACTCGAGACATAAAAAGGCTAGAGTTTTAATCATAAAAGGCAAATTAAAAAATCTCAGATATAGATATCTAGGCATTCCCAATCTGCATATTGAGACTTGATCACTGAGGCTAGAGGCTGAAGCATTTGTGAGAAATCTTAACTTTTTCAAAGTATCACAAATCTAACAGTTGGCATGGTAGACAGTGTATGATTCAAAATCTGGAAGGCAACTGATGGCACATCACATAAACTGTAACGGCTAAACTGAGAATAAGTGACATTCACATAGTTTACAATTTGCCCACATAAAATAAGACCATACTATTCTGAGACTAAGACAGATATTTTTAAATATTAAAGCATCACTAACCAATACAACAAAGCCAGATTTAAACACACTGTTGCTGGTTTTGCCTAAAAATGTAGGACAAAAAGCGATGATAATGGCTGTAGTAAGGCTTGCATCCATGAGCTTACATCAAACCTGTGTCCTTTCAAGGAACTATTCTTGCTTATACTTTGTTTTAATCTGGGTAGTACAAGTAAAAGACCTGTAATTTCAACTATGATTTTTTTTTTTCTTACTTTTTTCCCTCTTAGAAGATTTGATGAAGTCTATGCCTTCTTTCTTGACTGGTTTATTATTTCAGATATTAAACCAGTTATTCATAATTGCCATCTGTATCACAGATCTCCAAATGTGCTGGGTACAATTTGCCTATCATTTACCTGGGAAGTACATAAAGTAGAAAAAAGTTGTGGAAGAAAACTTGCCTTAAGCAGAATCTCTTCAAGGTTTCTTATTGTTCAGAGTCAGTGAAAACAGAAAAATATAATATACAGGGCTCACTAAGCAGTCTGTGGGGGTCAGGCTAAGGTAAGAAACCTGAAGTGTGATGTCATTTGTACCAAAATCAACATTTTATCTATTGATACTACTTCTTAGTACAGGAAGAAGTTAAGAGGAGACAAAAATTAGTGTGTTCCCTCTGACACTGGTAAAAAGAAAGCTCTATAAGGAATTATATGCAGAAAACTGCTATGCAGCTGCATTATTGGCAATTCTTTGATCTATAATCAAAGTGTGTGCAATTTTTATAGCACACGATTGACTTGTGCTACCCTATTTCATGTTGTGTGCAATAATTGAGGGCTACTGCATCTGAGAAAGCCTTGCCCTTGGTTATTCCCTGCTCTTTCTTTTCTTATGCTGGATTTTTTTTCTTTGTTAGGTTTTTCTTAAAAGCTTGTTTTCTCTGTGGGAGTTCTGTATTGGTTATTTCTAATATTTGAAGTCAGATTATAAATAAATGATTAACACCAAAAGAGTACAAGTTTGAATTAGAGTAGACCCAGGGAGCTCAGAGGGACTTCTTTTTATTCAGTGGGTTATGGAGGGAACAAAAAACTGAAACAGTTATATGGTATTGTTTTTCTTGCTATTTCTAGGCGTTTTTTTCACCAGTTTACCATTTAATGAAATCGTAAACAGCTTGAGCCTCAAAGAAAAGAAAAAGAGGGGAAAACACAACAACTTAATTTCATTTATGTCTCCCTTAGTGTTGGGGAGTGTAGAGGAAAAAGAATGTAACCTGCCTGTCTTTCAGTGGAGTATGGTCTAGGGGTCACATTTAGCCCCTTCTTCTATTTTAAAAACAAAGTCTGTGTCACTTTCCTTTGCATCTTTCTCCAAAGATGCATACAGGCTGAAATCTGAGAGCAAATTACATGTTTCCTAGGAAATAATACAGTAGGAATTGCGATAGTTCCACTGGGCTAGCCCTTGGCTAGCAGCCAAAACAGCCGTTCACCCACTTCCTCCCCACCCTCCAGGGTATAGGGGAGAGGATTGGGGGCAAGGCCAAGGAGACTCGTAGGTTGATTTAAGGACAATTTAATCATAGAAATAAAAGAAAACTTAAAATAATACTAATATTATAACAGTAGTGATAATAATAATAACAGTAACAAAATATACAAATGAGTGATACACAGTGCAACTGCTCACCACCCACCAACCAAGGCCAGCCCGTTCCCAGATAACAATCCCGCAGGAGCAACAATCCCGAACCGAAACCCCGATCCTGGAAGAGTGAGAGCCCCAGCAAAAGTCAGAGACAGCCAAAAGAAAAAGAGACCCTCATTAATATACTGGACATTATGTGATATGATATAGAATATCCCACTGGCATTTGGGTATGTATGATGAAGAACCTAAATTACAAGGAGAAGTGAAGAAAGATCTACTTTTCTGGGAATTATTTTTATATCTTCCCATTTCTCTCTGTTATGTTTTGGGGGGTTTTTTGCATTTTGCAAAAATGCAGCAACCGTTCAATAACTGAATATTAAGAGGCTCTATTTCCCTCTTTAGTGGCAGGAAAGAGCTGCTCTATTTTGTAATGTAACTAAGCTGGAATTCATAATCCTGCCCTGCTCTCATAAGTGCAAATGCACTCAAATATTTATTTTCAGTATGCTGTAATATCAAGAAAAAACTCACATAATTTCTTTCATCACAATAATTAAGTTACTGCTTTTGCTACCTATATTTAATATATTTTCTGAAATCATATCTAGTTCCTATTTTTTTTTTTCTAAAAAGGTATTCAAACCTAGATCTCAAAATGTGTCATTTATTGAATATATTATCCACATACTGTTACTGCATTTATCATCACTGTCATGTGAATGTAAACAACCCTGTAAACCCAGATTTCTATTTTTCCATCTTGGGCTGCATTTTGTATGTAGATCGAATAATTCCAGTCAGTGCAATCGTGGCAACATTATTAACAAACGGCGGTTTCTTCTTCCCTTCCAGGCGGCAATGTCCTTAAATACTTCCTTTTATATTAGTGTGCTTCTTTTTAGAGGAATGTATTCTGCCACCATCCAGCACATTACCCATCCTTTCATGCAAAGACGGACCAAAGATTTGTAACACCCTGAGACAAATATTAAATAAAACTTTTTTGAAAAGCTGTAATTCTGCCAATGTTAAGAGGGCTGCAGAAAACTGTGAAACCACATACCAGAGGTGAGAGCTCTTTAAAGACCATTGTTTCTAGAGTTGACTAATTTGAAAACAACAAAACAATAAAAGGACAAACACAGATCTGTAATACTGCTGTGATCCTTGACTGTAACTACATGCCTAATAACTCTTCACAGTCACAAGATCTTCAGGCAGCGATGCTAGGTGAAATATTGTTGCAAACGTACATAACATTTCAACATCCAGAGTCCTCGAGTATCCTTACAATCAAGATACAAAAACACATTGCTGATTTTAATATCTGTATGAATACCTCTGACTATTTCTTCAAATATGCATTGAGAATGGTATATAACATGTTTTCCATTAGGTCTCAAGAACAAACTTTAAAAATGAAACTTGAATAATGTTTATTTTACATACAGGCATAGTAAAAAGGGAGCAACATGCTCCCTTCTCAGGTGAAAACATCTATATTACTTTGCTTGCATTTAACCCTTGTAAATGCATATTTCTTTTAATAAAAATATGGGTATTTAAATTAACCAACTTGTGTTTGGGAAATTATACTTTTGCTTTCGAAAGTTAGAAGGAAATGAAATTTCGACTTTACATGTGGTAACAGAAGTTTGGGACCCTATTCATCATATTTGTCCTCAGGACAATGGCAGTCCAACACGACAGTTTGCAAGGAGACTAATAGATTGCACGGAAGTGAAGCCCCAGGCAAGAATGGATGGATAGGAGCTCATCTCCTATGCATTTCTTTTTGCTGGTCTCATTAGTAAGCAGCATTATCTTCTGTGGTTCTCCTGGGAAGACAGCAGAATTATCAATAATAAGTTAATTTAATTCCCCAAAGAATCATGGACTGGAGGGACAGAACAGAATGTCATCCATTCATTTGTTGTTATGCCTTGTGTTCAACTACAGTACAGATATTCAGGATCAGTAAATTCTGAAGATTTCATTCATGTCTGTGCTTAACCCATAATCCTTTTGATTCATCAATCATTTCTTAAAATGCTGTAAACTGTGCATCTTTCAAATCTATTTACCCTACTTTTTCTAACTGTTACTTCTCTCTGTAGCAGGATATACACTGTTACCTGAAGTTTTGAAAAAAATAAGTACTCTCCTGAAAGCTGCACCCCAAACACATTTTCTCTACTTCCTATAGAAATGATGATATAATAGCATAAGTCTTATACTTCAGCAAGCATATCCTGTACTATGATAACTGTACTATGATATCTCTACTATGATATGATAACTCTACTATGATATCCTGTACTATGTAAACTGAAAGAGGGGAGGTTTAGATTAGATATTAGGAAGAAGTTTTTCACTGTGAGGGTGGTGAGACACTGGAACAGGTTGCCCAAGGAAGTTGTGGATGCCCCCTCCCTGGAAGTGTTTAAGGCCAGGCTGGATGATGATTCTATGATTCTATGATTCTATGATTCTATGATTCTATGATTCTATGATTCTATGATTCTATGATTCTATGATTCTATGATTCTATGATTCTATGATTCTATGATTCTATGATTCTATGATTCTATGATTCTATGATTCTATGATATTGGAGACAAAAGCCACAATTGTTTCCAGCTCTTAATGTGTGTGTATATATACATATATATATATATATACACCCACAGGCACACTCATTTTTACACGTGTGTATATTTATATTTTTATGCATACCTTTCCATGCACTGTATCTCCATGGCCCTTCAACTGGAAAAGTTTTTTTTCCTGTCAAGATACTTGAAAAGATTAATTATTTACTTTCCAAAGATTACTGTGGTTTGACCTTGGCCTATCAGTTCTTAGACAGATTTGACTGCAATGCTCAGAAAATAAATTTCTCTGCCAAAACCATGTTCAAAAATGTAACTGACAGCTGCTTTCTTTCCAAACCTTGTCCATTAAAGAACTCTTGAGTAAAACAAACAAATTTAAACCTAAAACATGAGATAAATTAACTTATCTTGGCAGAAACTTGGATATTATTAATAAACTGTAAAGTGAAGAGATTTGCTCTACTCTGCAGTGACACCAGGACTACTGATATCTCTTGAAATACATTAGTAATAAAAGGGATTTTTGGTTTGACAAGTTTATCTTCATTTTTTTTACATACAGGGTGTTAATAATTACCTTTATTATTTGATCTAACTTCAAAGTAGTGGTCCAGCTGTAATGCGTCCTTGTCCTGGGAGAGGCAAGCTAGTTGTGTTTGTATAGGATATCTGGCTAATTTTGAATAGCAATACTTAAAAGGTTTTTTTGATCATATAATATAGCTAAAATTTGTATAACGTGGGGTTTTTGCATTTCATTAAAACAAGGTTTTTGTTGTTCCTTGGTTCAGAGTTCCTATACAATCCTAAAGACATTTGCAGATCTCGGGACTGTCTACCAGATGCTCCAAACTTTGCCTTGCAAAAAGAATGAATGGCTTGAAATCCCTCTCCCCACGCCCAACATCCTCACACTTACATAAGAAGAATCAACTTTTTTTCTTACTTGGGCACTTTCAGTTTTCTCCAGCATCCTTCTCCATCCAAAACCAGGAATTGCTACGTAGATAAGCAGAAGAAAAGTCCCCAGAGCAGTTAGGGAAAATAGCCTTCTGACATCACCAAGTATAACTGCAGAAACATGACCTTGTTTACTCCTAGCTTTTCTTGCTTTCCCTCCATTTTTTGCGAGACATATTTTTACCCACTGATTAAGTCATTTTGGTTTATCTGGTACTTCATAATAGATGTAGAGGCTCATTAATTAAACTGATTTTTAAAATGAGATCAAAGACATGTCTATTCTGCTTGGAGATTGAGTATAGCTTCAACCATGCTGCTTCTAGGTCTGAGAATCAGTGTGGGTGCAGGGAGAGTGATTCCAGGTCATGAGTTGATATTTTCTCCAGACAGTATAATAGAGGTATATCCATAGTATGATATGGATATAAAAGCTGAATAAGTGAAAAGGTAGAAGTCTTCAAACAGTAGTCCCTTGCCCAGCACAGAAGTGGTGTAGGACTTATTTTGGAAACAGTAGTATAGTAACTGAATGCCCTGCTCTCCCAGTCCTGTCCACTTCCCTGTCCCAGTGGCTAAGCATGCATTTGTCGGTAGGATAAAGCAATATGCTGTTTGAAATAAAGACTTAAGTTCTCACTGTTACAGTTGCTTTATGTGAATATTTTCTAGGGCTCAGGTAACAAACTTTAGAAGCAAAGCTTAGTACGAACACCAGCCTCTAAAAATTTGGAAGACCTCTGGACCAAGTATTGGAAGCTAGAGTTTAGTACATTTAAAGAACATCACATATTTCAAACCCATTAAAGCCAGAGATAAAAATAATAATAATTAAAAAAAAAAATCCTAAATTGCAACCCTAAACATTTTGAAACAGCTCCAGCCTCACTCTTCTAATACTGTCATACTTTTTTATCTCAATTTTCTACAAGCACATAGAAGACTACTTCTGTTCATGACTAGAAGTCTCCAGTTTTGATAGGACTGAGTATTCTAGTTCATGCTTAAAAAGAGTCACTATCCAGAAAAATTTTATTTTCTTCCCTTGCTATTTTCTGCCTCTTAATATAATAGTCATTACTAGAGGATGCAGGTCATTTAAAAGAGAAAGAGGAATATTTCTCCCTGTTTTCTCTGCTCATGCAATATCCACACTTAATGTCTTTGTACGTAACTGTAAGAGATCCAGTTCAGCTTCATTCTCTACCTGAGGCAATTCTCATGCCCCTTTTGGGTGGAATGTATTGATTTTTATGTAAGATGTTTTACATAATTTCTTTAATATTAGGAAAAAAGGGAGATTGTGGTAACATAATCTCAGGCATATAACTGGGCAGAAGGGTCCTATCTTCCATTTACTACTCCAAGACTTATGCGGAAACTTTACTCTAAAAAAGTCATTTAACTTGCAACTCTCCTTTTGCACTAATTTGAGCTCTTTTCTCTGTTTTCCTCTAGCAATAAAGCTTTTAATTGCAAAATACATTATGTGAACTCTTCTTTCACACAGCCAAGGTAAGAAGAGAGATTCATTCTTTTTCTCCTCCCCCCTCCCCTGCACTTTTTAATGGGCCTTTAGCCCTACTTTAAAACATACGGTATTGCTCAGCTTTGTGCTTATGACTTATGGATTTTCTTTTGATGCTTTTATCAGTGATACTGGCAAAATTTTGACTTATGTCCTTTATTCCAACTAGAAATTAATGAGCAGAAAATCCATTTGCCCTGTGCAGAAGCAATCTACCAATCTCAGGAAGAATTCCTCTGAGAAAATAGAGCTGTTTTCCCCCTCTCTGTCTGAAGAGGAACACCATCGGTGTACGTGTACTCAAATAAAGGGTAATTCTTTCATCTCTTTCCAAGCACCAAACAGCATCACTACCAGAGTGGCATGCTTAGGATTGTAGGTTTGGGGTTGGGGTTTTTTTTTTGCATTTGGTTTATTTTTTAAGATCACCTGCAGGATTTAGATGGCTTTTCTAGTGCCTTTTGTAGTCCTGTTTCTCAGAGAAAGAAGCCCCAGCTGATTCAGGATCAACAGCAAAGCCCAGGAGGCGAGGCAATGCCCTAGAACTGACAACAAATGCAGCTGAGGCTGAGTGGGCAACTGGTCTCAGCTGTGCATCAAATGCTACCACCACCCTGAAGTGAGAGCCAGCAATGTCCCTTTGGGCAGTATTTACTGTGAAAATAAACTGCTTACTTTGTTACTCTATGTTTAAGGGAAAAGGACAGTTTGTATCTTCTGTGGAAACAACAGTTTTTCTCCAAATATAGGACTTCTATCAGCACATGTTTTCGATCAATAGAAAGAACCCAAAGCACTTCTGCTCCAGCTGAGAAGGATCAGCAATATATCTGTAGGCTGTGACAAGGTAATTAGCTATTTTAAAAAAAGGGAAAAGTGATCCATCTGACAGAAACTGTAAGAGAGCAGCAGTATTTTAAAGGTAAGTAGTGCAGGTTTAATGGAAGATCTGAGCAAAGGTATTTTGGTAATGAGACACACTATGTTTTGCAGACTCTGTAGTTTGGGTGGGTGTTTGTGGAAATTTGGAAATCTGTGGAAATGGTCATAACCAAGTTTCCTTGCTTCTTTGATGTTTTTAATGTACCAACTTTGATTGTACAAATCTTTTAAAGGATATCACAAGAGGCAGAAAAGTTGCTTGCATTTCAGCCCCTGATCCTCTTGTCACAGAGGCTACTGCTGCAGCCCTGGCCCTCTGCCCTCTCCCCTGCCCCCCCTTCAAAAAAACCCAAACCAAATCCACCCCACCTTGCCACATACAGACAATTCAGTGATAATTCAGTGATTTTTGGTTTTTCTTGGTGCTTGAGTATCTTCTAATGGCCTTTTTTTTTTTTTTTTGCAGTTAAAAGTACTGGGGTTGTGAAGGAGAAGGGTAGATCAGAGACAGTGCTTTGCTAGCAGGCACTGCTGGAAATACAGGAGCATCATGAGGCAAACCCCAGGGTGGTGGTACGATGACATGCTGCCATGATCCATTTTAACATATAGAAATGAGCTAATATTTAAACATGGATACTTGTGAGAAGTCTACTTTAAGCAGCAGTAATATTGATGTTCCTGCAGTAGTAATTGTCATTCACTCAAGAAAATAGCTAAAAAAGAACTGGAGAGATAAAATATATTCAAATGTTATTGTCACCTCTGTGCACCTCTATACTGAGATGAGTTAAAGTAATAGAAAAGAAAGGTAATCATAAAAGTTGAGTTATACAAAACTGAGATGAGATCTTTCAGAGTATAGTAGCAGATGTTTCTTTAGTCCTTGCTTCTTTAATGAGATTCAGGGTTCAACAGCATCTTAGCTATCTTAATGGTCTGAGGATATGGGACAGAAAAATTGCCATGTTGAGTAAAAACTGCACTGCTGAAAGACATTTTTCAGGCTACTTTTCTAGGCTGGCATGGGAGAGCTGATGGAAGAGAAGATCAAATTCAAGTCAGGTAACTTTTAGGCATCACCTTTCCTCTGAAAGGGTGTAAATATGAGATGTCTTTCCCCTATGAATGTTGGGCCCCACTCCTGCCATTACTTGTTCCTTTCAGTGTTTACAATAGTGTTTAACAGTTGCTGCAATTTACCATCATCTGTTTAATGTTTTTATTCATGTTTGGATGGTAAACAGATTCACAAGCCTATCTTGTGGATTAGTTAATTTCTAAACATCCCTGATGAACTCTCTTTAGAATTCCATTTAACAGAGCCATAATTACTTGGCTTCTGTGCACATCTACAGCACCTCTCAGACTCTGACATAAGACAAGAACACAGGAAGAGCTAGGAGCTTTTAATTCCTCTTAAAGTATTACTATGCAGTTTTCCAATGGGGTAATTTCTGAGCAGAAAAAAAAAATTGTGATAGTAGTCATGGCTTACTGCTGTAAAAAAGGAATATGGCATGTAGCTTAAAGGACAGCAAGACCCCTGTCACTTGAATACAAAATTACACAAATGTAATATTTGCCTCACTTTCTTACTATTCTGTGGCAGAACTCTACAGTTTTCTCATCTGGAAGACAGGGATAGTGATGCTTCCTTTCTTTAACAATGTTTTGAGAGCTATAAGTAAGTGATCTAGATGTAGACTTTTTGGTTGGTAACATTTTCCTATAAGCCCATGTTTGCTTTGCTACAGCTCTTGATCACAGCACACGAGAAACTAAATTTCCATTTTGTCACCACCAAACTCTTCATATTTTATTTTCGTTTTTATGTGGACAAACCCAAAGAAACATAAAAAATGTTCCTGGAAGGACCAATAACCAGTTTTATTTCTTCTAATTGATAACTATTCACCCATCTAAATGAATAAGAGTAGAAAAACCCCAAGGAGTCAGTTATAGCCCTCCCAAAAGTTTAAATACATCAGCTGCTGGCTCATTGACTTAATGAATCTGATTCACTTTTACACTAATGTTACTTCAGAAAGCAGGAGTTGTGTGAAGAAATCTTAATGTAAATGGCAATCATATTTGAAAAGGGTCAGCACCTGAGTTTAACCTTGTTTGTGACAGCAGAAATTTAAAGCATCTTTGTGAAATTGAGTATGTCTGATTCTCTGTTACATTAAGGCCACTCAGGAATATTTCATCAGTTTCCAAAGGAGTTTAATTTGGATTAGCTGCTGTCAGAATAGATAGATTTGTAAGAAAGGAGAATGTAAACAGGAAAGCATAGAAACTGTGTCTTCTGCTATACAATTACAAAATATTTTACTATCTTTTAAAAAAAAGGGACTATCAGAACCAACTACATTATGTTACATAATAGATTAAACCAAGACATTAGACTACACTAATAAGAGCATATTTGCAATGCAAATATAAACAATAAGTCACTAATGTGTAAACTTACACTGAAATCCTACAACTGAAGACATGTCAAATAGAATATCTGTAGACAATTTGAAAAGAATCAGAAAATGATTTTTTTGTTTGAAATGGTTACAAAAAATTTCACATCTAAAATTTCTAGTTTTGCATGTAATTTTAATGTAATGCATTTGAATATAATACATGGTACATAATGTATAATGTTTGTCATTCTTCTGATTTTGCATTTGCCTTCTTTATGTGTAAAAGTTTCAGGAAAGGGAAAATAAGGATACAGGGAAATTATTGTCTGGAGAAGAACATGAACCACAAACAAGAAAACATTCGCAATATCTTCACTGCAATGAAAAGGTGGGAGGGAGTTATTTCAATAATTTTGACTAACTCATGCTCTTACAAAGCAACCCATAAACTATGCTCTTACGCCCATGCTTTGTCATTACATATTTGGTTATGAATGCATCATCATTCCTTCTCCTAACATAAAAAACAGAAAGCCAAAATGGAAAGTGTGCTTGTGCCTTGAATTATAAATTATTATCTTGATTCTCATTTCTACCTTTGCAATGGGAATACAACCCTATGAGGATTTTTCATTTACACAGAAGATCCTCTTGTGCCTATATTAATGCATAAATTCCTTGTAAACTATAGAAAACTGGGTCTTCCTCTTGAAAAACACTTCCCACACATATGACTGCATGTCAGAATAACAATTTGAAGGTGCAGTTCCATAATATCTCCTTAATTGGCAATATCTCAGTGGACAGTTTTGGTCTAGTTCAACAGATTTCCTAAAACAGTAGGAGGTCATTTTTCCTTTAAGTCTAAAAAGAATAAATGACATAAAATACTCCACTCTATAAAAATGCACGAATAAAAATGAGATTCAGTCTGTTTCATCTTTATTTGATCTTTGCTTCTTTAAATTTTTAGTCTGCAACTTCATTATTAATAGACCAGCTCAGAGTTTCACACCTAATTAATGCCTGACTAAACACTGCTTAAAATGTTATTTTTGTTTCCTTGAAAGGCAATTCTAAGGACATAGTTTCACGTACATTTAAATTGGCATAAACTGCCCCTCTGTCTAAAAGAAGCAGTTTCTCTCTGGAGGTTAGGTCTACATAAATAAATAACTAAATAAATCTGGCTGGTTTAGTTTTGAGCACGGATCATTTCTCTGCCCCATTTCATTGGGTAGGCACTGTAGTGTTAATATGCAGAGGTGGAGCAGGGATGCTTCTTTAGGAGATAATATCATGGACAACACAACTCAGGGAAAGTCAAGGAATTTTACTTGACCTGTGACCAATCAACACAAATTTCTAATCGCTGATTTCCATACTGCTGAAAAGAACTCTTACACAAACCACTTGAGTGAAGACCTATTCTCTCCCTCCCCAGGCTCAACTTCCCACCATGGAATGACGAGAACTATTTTTTGCCTCCCACACACATGAGTTGCCCTGCCCTAGGTTCCACACTGAGCAGCTCAATCAGCTGAGGGGATGAACGGAGGGTATTATTGCCCTGCCACATTTCCACCCCCCCACCCCCCCTTAGATTTTCATAGAGTTTGCAAAAGGCATATTCTTGACACACAGACATTTCATGTTCTGATTTCAAGCCTTCACTTCAAAGCACTAAAGTTTTCCAGCAAAGTGTAAAGCACTGCATTTTTGTCCCCTAAAAGTAGTCTGAACTATTTTAAATGAAACTTGAAGGAAAAAGAAAGCCCAAGGTAGACAAGCAACACAGAAAATTTCAGCCTGAGCAGCTTAAGTTTGACTGCTGTTGTTTCTAGGATAATTTAGGCCACAAGAAATACAAACTCTGTATGGAAAATTAATTTAGGGAAAAACTCTCTATGTTCCTACATATCCTGAATTTAGTTTACTCAAATTAAATTCTTACGGTGGGAAGTTTCTAGCAACATTATCTAGGGGTATTGTTCTATGCAGCTTCTACAATGATCAGATGAAGTGTTATCTCAGTTTATGTGTGGCTTGATATAGTTGGATGAGCCAGGGTTTCAAATATTTATTTGAAGTCAAACTTTCAGCATAACTCAAGTCAGGTGCTGAAAGTTTTAAAAAATCTAGTAGCAATTATTAAAATACAGGTTGATAATATATTTGAAATTTTTAATTTCACATTTTATTTTAATCCACATTTCTTATGTTTATGTAAGGGCAGGAATTTTTTTTTGTATTATGAAAAATTTTATACACCATCAGTGCTACAACATTCACAACAACAGCTTCACTATGTGGAATTAGAAGGTAATATGACCTGTAAAAATGCTATAAATTCCTTATGAGTATATTAAAAAGTGCAAAACAAATATCAAAACTCAGCCTGTTTCTTTATACCACAAAATTTACAAAATCTATTTGAAAAAAAGAACTGTGGAAATGCTTTAGCCAAAGTAACAGAAGGAAATGTAATGTTAAATATTCAGCATCAAATACCTAAAAGGACTACTTAACATTATCATACTGTTCAATGTTTAATCAAAGTTATAGTTCCCACAGCAATTTTGATTAATTTTTTAATGTATGCAGGTAACATTTCTGAACTGTTGTACTTGTCATGTTATGTCTTCATATGACCAAGGAAAGCAATATTGAAGGCTACTTGAAGATCAGTGTGAAACAGAGGACTAAACTGGGGGGACAGAACTAGCATTATCTATTTAAGCAATTATTACCATAGGTTTGTGTGTTAGTTTTGCTAGGATAGGGTTAATTTTCTTCTTAGTAATTAGAATAGCTGTGTTTTAGTTTCAGTTTTGGGATTATCTCAGCTCTGGGATCGCTGGCTGGCACAGGCTGGGCATCGGTCAGCAGGTGGTGAGCAATTGCACTGTGTATCACTCAATGTATATTCTGTTATTACTTACTTCTGTTATAATAATTTTATTTTAATCAGTAAGTAGTTTTTATCTCAACCCATGAGTTTCCTTGCCCTTTTCCTTCCAATTCTGTCCCCTACTCCCTGGGCGAGGGTGGGGGGAAGGGTGAGAGAGCAGGCTGTGTTTGGCTGCAAAGTGCAACCCAAATGGTGAATCCACTCAAACCACCACAGTTTGGTAATATTAAGTAGGCAGCTCCTGAAGCCACACAAGACTCACTTTTTTTCCCCATCACTTCTATTTATAAAATATTGCATTTAATAAAGATACTGTGTAGTATGAACTATACATTTTATAGGCTTTTTTAGGATCTATGGAAATATTAGTAAAAAAAAAAAAAAAAAAGAAATTCCCAAAGACAAGCATTAATCAAAGGAGCAGTCAGAATCCTTATCCTACTGTGATTGTTCTCCCTAGAGCTGGTTCCAGTTTCATGAAAGACACTGATTATTCTGTTTTTTCAACCATTTCAATCTGATACCTAGTTATAGGAGAAGAAACTCATTAAATAAAGTTCTGGACTTCAGGGTTCTAAAGAAAGCTTAGAAGTTTGAACATTAAAAACTCATGAAACCACAGCTAAATGATATGTAAGTAGTACCTATATATGGATATATAACTATATAGAGATAGGTAATGAAAATTGTGCATAAATGCATTTTCTAATATTTGAATGTTTGTGGTACTGCAGGGTGATTAACAACCACTGGATTCTGCATAGTGTATAACAAGAGTAGAAAAGGAAAAATGAAAGTGAGAACTAATACTCCCTTTAGATTCCACTTCTCTGTTAAATGGTAGTTCTGTTCTCACTGACTTCCTCATGATTTACTTCTTAACAGCTTAACTGTTCAATTTGAAATCAACACTCTTTTAAAGACTATCTTAAATATCATTCTGTGCACTATGCTCCTGAAAATATGCTTAAAAAAAAAATATCATTTTTTGTGTGCAATGCTCTTGACTCTCTTTTTCACTTGGTGTTTTGTGGCTTTCCATAAACCTGGCTGTTGGCCTTTCTCCTTACTAAATACAGTTTTTAAACTTACTTTTAAAGCATCAAGAAGGGCAAGTGTTGAAAATTTGCTAATCTCTGGCTACAGTCTTAGGGGAGGTAGACTTTACTGAGGTATCATTGCAATATGTAGATATTCCTAGTAGACCTGTTCAAAAAAGAGTCTTACTTTAAAACATTTGAGGGGAACCAGATCTCTCCCTGTCCTGACAAAATATTTATTTTACAACAATTTTTTTATTTCCACAGTCTCCAGCTGGTGGGATATGAGAATTACATATGGCCAATACCCAACATATTATTAGTGTCCCTAAGCTCACAAGGGGATAAGCTGTCCTGCTG
>NW_010324119.1:15606-17702 GCF_000700745.2 Antrostomus carolinensis
ATTCAGAGTAGAAAAAGGTATTTCTACCTTTTTTTTCTGCTGTCAATGAATAGTTGTGGTAGCTGTATTGTGGTGGGTTTCTCCGGTTGGTACTTCTGAAGAAGCACCTTTATCTAGTGATCACAGTAAGGCAAGCTGCAGTTATTCCATTGTAGATTGCTTTGGAAAGCTGCTAACTTTAACTGCTTATTTTTAGAGATAACACGAGAGGGTTTTCTGTTCATTAAACTGTGGAAGAGTTACTCAAGTTAATAGTTGTAGTTACCTTTGCTGAAGTCATTATGTAAAATTCAGTGACACGGATGCAATTTACTGATTCTGACAAACTGATATTGTCCTAGGACTTGATAAAACCTCTTCTTACTATAAAAAATGCACTAAATCTGTAAGAAGAAATTTCCAGTTGTCTACTCAAATAACAATACTTGTAAATTGGTTTTATTGTAATTTAGCTGTGTATGGTATTTAAAGACCTAAATAGTTAGCTACTGGTAAGGTAAGGAAAATTTAAGCTACAGAGCTAGGCAGAGTGCAATTGACGTGAGGTTAAGAGATTGAGGTTTTCTGCTATAAACAATAATAAAGCTAATATAACAATATTAAGATTTGATCTCTATTGCTATGGGTCTGGAAATAGAGATCAGTAGATTAGTGTAACCTTATGGTATTTAGTTTGAATCTTAAAAGGTTATTCTTCAGATGACATCAAATGGAGCAAAAACTGAGCCCTCATCAGTAGGGACTGTGCAGGAATAATCTAAAGCTGGAGTCAGTTCACCACTGCTGTGAATCTCATGAATAAGAATTCAGTCCTTAAAAAATGCATGCTTTGGTAACCCCTAAACGGTGCTTTGGCTCCATTTATATCCTTCCCTGTCCTATCCTCAAACATTTTCAAACCTCCCTAGTCACTAACCAGACACTGTCCATCTTCATCTGTTCAACGTTACTTCCTGAAGTCCATACACATCAAACTCTGCACCTCTTGGCTTGGAAAGAGCAGAACAGCTTCACAGCCCCAAGATAATGGGTAGCAGTTGTGGAAAACTGGAGGGAGTGACTTTCTCAGCAGGACTGCCTGACAGAACTTTTAGTTGGTAGTAGCTGAGATTCTAGTATGCTTTTAGAATCACAATGTTCGCTTTGCAGTCAGCCTGAACACTGTCAGACTGTGCAGTAGGGTTGTTGCTGGTTTTACTGCCAGTAGGTTCACTGTGGTGATGGAGAGAGAAGTGAACCAGATTTATATTGTGATGTCTTTTTTTAGATGCCATGCTTATGTCTCAATTTTGGAAGCAGGAAAACCTGTCCCCTCCCTCTCTTTGAATTTCCTTGTTTTTCAGCTTAACTCCAAATGTGTGCTACTGTTGCATACACCTCCTTTCCTCTATGTCTTTGATCCTTTTATATTTGCTCCATTAAAGTTATCTTTAGATTTGTTTGTTTGTCTTTGACTCAGACATCAGTCAGCAGCATTGCCTTTGAAGGTCTGATCAGTCTGACGTTTGTCTATGAAAATACAGTGAAGTTTCCACAGGGAGGCACCAGTCTTCTGATTTGCTTTTCTAAATAATACAGCCCCTCGCTGGGCAAGGTTTGGAGGACAGGCTGCAATGTCTTGCAACAGCACTGGTTTCTGGGTTTATGAAAAAACAGAATCCATCTTATTTTAGAAACTCTGGGTTTATTGGAAAATGCATCCAAATTTCATCAGATCATTTTTTCCCTCCTCTGATTTTCTTGAAAGGTAAACTCATTAAGTTAGTAGCTAAGATGTAATGACTTCTGACAAATATTTCTTGCAGATTTATCATAGCTATTCTGAGTAAATGTTATCCACTGACTTCAAGGCAGTGACTTACTGAAGACTAAATAAATAATTTGAATATCCTTTTATTTAAAATGGAGAGGAACCTTGACCACTTCCCTTTGTGCGTATATGCCCACTTGTCTAGACATGACTTGTAGATGTATCAAAACCACATATTAGAGCTGGAAACAGAATCACAGAATGGTAGGGGTTGGAAGGGACCTCAGGAGATCATCTAATCCAAGCCCCCTGCCAAAGCAGGTTCCCTACACCAGGTTACACAGGA
>NW_010324119.1:17889-19632 GCF_000700745.2 Antrostomus carolinensis
CATCCATTTGGCCCCCACACTTCAGGTATTTATAGACATTGATAAGGTCCCCTCTCAATCTTCTCTTCTCCAGGCTGAAGAGTCCTAGCTGTCTCAGCCTCTCTTCATAAGGCAGATGCTCCAGGCCCCTAATCATCTTTGTGGTCCTAACAAACATGAACACAAAGCATTTCCTAGATACTTTTTAAAAAATAATTGTATCTCAGCAATAGTCTTTGTATTCATGCTTCACTAACAGAGTAAGTGCCATACATAGTAATCTTAGCTAATTAAACTCATAACAAGAACATTAAAAAGACTGTCCTATCATAGTGTAACAATATCCCATGGCACTGTTCACTTTTAAAAAATCATCTACATTTTTGTGATATGCAGATAAGTATTTTAAACAGTCAAAAAAGTCTTCAATATTTTCTACTATTTTAGTCTGCTCTTTAGAGTTCAGGAAAAAAGAAAGGGGGGTTGGGCAGGTGTACAATCAACTTTGGAGAATAAAATGATATCTTCTTGCTAGGTTTCAGGAACAGATAATTTCTCATTTACAAATCTATGCTTCAGGCATAATTCAATAAAATGTATAAAGCTTTTGTAGCCTTGTGAGATTCTGTAGTGCAGAAACTGGGTATATTTTTATTGAACCTACCTTTTAGAAATTTATTGAGTAACAGCCATGAGGTTCTATTTCAGCTTCAGAGCAGCATTGCAGTGTTATTACAGTAACATCCAATTGTAATGCTCTGTTTAAGGCTGCTCAGGCATTGTGCTGTATCCCCTCTATTCAGAAGCTTTGTTACCAAGTCAAACAGAAATCTGAAGTTTGTGATAAAATGAGCCTTAAAAAAAATTTCTGATCATAAGCAAATGTTGATGTATTATGAAAATAATAAAATATCCATCTTTCTTCCTTCTCTTCTAATTTTAACATTTTAATTCATCTGTCAATTTATATACATCTTGGATTTGTGTCTTCATGCATTAGTCTGTCATTTACTGTCTTTATTTGCTGTTCCCAACAGTTAAGGCACCATTTCAGATCTTCTCCATCTTCTCAAGCATCTTTGATTTTTAGTATTGTGGGGGTTTTTTTTGTTGTTGTTTTGTTTTGTTTTGTTATCCATGCTGAATTACCAGTGAATAGTCAGTCAGAGGTACCGAGAGATAGAGGAGACAAGTAAGACCAGAAATTATTAGGTTTCTGAACATTTCTTAGGGATCTGAAGTTGGAATTGTGATCAGCAGAACCACAGTTGCTTCTGCTGTCATTTCTTTATCGAGATGGGAAAGGTTTGCTCCTGTTCATGCCACCGATAATAACTTATTTCTTTTAATCAGAGTTATTCTGAAGAACATATCCAAAATATGTTGTTAGGTTGTTCTGGGTTTTTTGGGTTTTGTTTGGGGTTTTTTGGGGGTTTGGTTTGTTTGTTTGTTTGCTTGGATTTTTTTTTATGGTGGGTTTGGTTTCTCTTTTTTCACCTTCTGTAAAATCCCTTTTCATTCTGGTGCACAGCAAGCTTGGCACATGTTATAAAAATGCTGGAAAATACTTTTAGATAAGATGAATATTCCTTTGGGTATATTTACAGCTTGGAAAAAAAATCACTATAAAAACATTCATAACAAGTCCACTTGTAAGAAAATTATACCCTTGGAATGTATTAGCAAAGGGGAAAAAAAACCAAAGCCAGAAATTTTGTTTTTTTCTAAGTATAGCCCACTGATGAATGAGGTGGGTGCCCTGGT
>NW_010324120.1:0-217 GCF_000700745.2 Antrostomus carolinensis
AGGGAGAGGAAGCTCACGGCGTTAGCTGCCGCGGAACACCGCTCCGTGAGTCTCGGAGAGAGCCCGCTGGGGCTCTGCGCTGCTTTTTTTTCTCTGCCAGACGCCTAAAGTCACGAGTGATACGTGGCAAGACTGAAGCTTTTCGTCTCTCTCCCCGCAGACGCTGCGCAGGAATATACAACCCTCCTCTTGTGTGCTTCTAAACTTAGAGGCTGGC
>NW_010324120.1:235-658 GCF_000700745.2 Antrostomus carolinensis
TCCTGGCCACCAACGGGGAGTTAGGTATCGGAGAAGAAAGTGGCCGATCAGCTCCCAATCCCCTGTGAAAACACTCCACTGCTGCTCGGTGCCTTCCATCACCAGCCCACGGCAGGGCAGGGACCTGGCAAATAATCCTGTATAGGGCTTCTGTCACACAGACCTGCTTAATAACTGCCTGCTTAATAAATTAACGTACTAATTTATGCCACAACGTGAGACAGGAATCACAGCTTGCCTGTGTCTTTCTTCTTTGCTTTGCTCTTTCTCCCATCACTTGGAGTGTATTTTGTATGATGCTTTCAACCACGGTAGCTGTAAAGCAAGAGTTATGCTGGTAACAAAGAGCCTGGGAACGCAAATTCCCAATACCTGTGTAGGGCGCTCCTTGGCTGGTGTGCCTGTCCCCAAGACAAGGCTGCG
>NW_010324120.1:699-20298 GCF_000700745.2 Antrostomus carolinensis
TTGCTCTCCAGGTTGGTCACTGACAGCGTTCGTACGCGGTTTATTAATCCCTCTGCAAAAGGGGGGAAAGACATCCTAGCACGCCTTGAGACACTTGGCTACAGTCACTTGTAAATGCCACGGGCTACCACTCTGATATTCTCATGTTGAAATCAGGCACATTTGCCTCCACTGCATTTAACCCTTAAGAAAAGCATTTTGCATCAGACACCTTGTGTAGTACCACTACCGCAGCTGGAAACAGAGTCTTTAAAAATTAAACGTTACTCCACTATTTTAAACAGAGGTATTTCTCTGGGTTTTAAAATAAATCTTGCAATTTGATCTCACTAGATTTGAGCAAATGGCAGCACTAACTTTCTGAAGTCTCCGGAATTGGATGTCTTTGGCAGTAGCAGTTTGTAGCACGTGAGGATGCGATGAGGGTGCTCATACCATGCAAGTTTTCACATAGGGACCTTTATTCTTAGAAAGGCATCTAAAACAGGAAAATGCTTGGCAAAATGTTTGTTTTACAGGATTATTTCAGCTATTTTCAGACCATGCGTACCCCAGAGAGCAAACTGGAGGCTGATGAGACAGCTTACAGGGGATACAGTGTTCGAGAATGGGGAAGGAAATCAGACCCTGGCCCTCATTTACAATGAAAATGAAGCAAATGGCTGATTTCAAAACCATTAACACATAAAAGATGCACACTTTTTAAGAGAGTAAGAACAATGACTCTCCAAGGAGACCATGGTATCAGCAACATTTTCATTTTAAAAGCCATACTGAGACTGTTTAACAAGAATATTCAGCAGCTGAATAGCTGCTTCATTAACCTTAAAAAGCCTAGGCTGTACCATGCTTGCAGATCCATGCTACAGAATTATATATTTCTTTTCTGGCTGCTTCACTGACCTCATTAAGTACAACAGTGGGTTTATCGTTGCGTATTAAAGTGACCATCCAAGCCTTTACAAACACATCCATCAGCCACTTGATGAGTTCAGGGCATTTGCTGAAGCATCAGATGATGCAACTAAATGCAAGGCTTTAAAGCACACCAGAAATAATACAGCTATATCCCAGTAATGATGTTAGTTCAAATTTATGCATACAGTACTGCACTGATATCCCACTTTGGCATAGCAAATACATCTAACCCCTTTCTACCTAGCTCTTTTTTCAAAAGAAAAGACATATATTCCTGATTTCAGAAGAATCATTTTCACATAAAATCAGTGTACGTGCATGAAAGTAATGCAAATATAAAATTAAATAATATGTGCTTTAATACTGAACCCTGTGGCAAATAATGAAGATTAACCGTCCTGAGAAGCACAGAGATCCTAAGCAAACCTGAAGCCAACACTGACATTAAGGAATTGTAAATCTTAATATCCACAAAACCCCCAAATCAGTAGTTACCCATACGTTTGTATTATGTTCTGTTAGAAAGTTTGTCACCTGAAAGAGGTGGAAATCTGTCACAAATATCTTAACAGAAGAGGAAAAATTAAGAATAAAAGCAGGAAGATGTGGTTAGATAGTATTTAGGGAGAGATGCAATATTAAATGGGGGAAGCCAGAATACCAACATTTATTTCAGATGCCAGAAAATTCAGAGAAAAGTGGCTGAATTTGGCATGACGGATGTATGTTTCAATAAATCTACCTCTTTTTTTTTTCTTTTCTGTGTTACTGCATCCACTCCTCTTGCAGGTCTTTTGTCTATCCAAAATCTATTTTAAGACTACCTTACTACTGTAATATTTAAACTAGGTATTTTCCCTCTTTTTTTTTTTCTTTGCCTTGCTTTTGCTATAAGTCACTGACTCCCTCTTCTTACCTCCATAACCTGAAACCTTCTGATAGGAGGTGGCAGAGTCTTACTGTCTTTTAGAGTGACTCTCCAATTCCAGCACTGTCTTCCAGACATCACTCCTAAGTCTACAGTTCTTGGTATATTTCTTTCCTTCACTTTCTTGTGCAATTACTTCAAACAGCTATATAAAAATCCCATATTCAGGGCTGTTTAATGATCACAAACTGATAAATCTTGAGATAAGAAGAAATTATTTTTTAGTGTGTTTTATATATATACGCTGGTTGAGAGAGAGAGAGAGAGAGTTTATGGGTATCAGAGTAAAAGTAAAAGTTTCACATGCATTTTCTTTGTACCATATGTTTGGGGGGGGAAGCAAAAAAAAAAAAAAAAAAAAAAGCAGCACTGTTAAATTCTCAGAGCTGTTCTGTGAAATTTCAAATTCCTGGCTGTAAAGAGGTCAGTATAGGTTTTCCTTGTGGGAGGACATAGTGGAACAGCATCCACTGATTAGAGTGTCTTAGTTGTGATTTATTCCTTCCACTTCATTCACTGGCTTATGGAGTAAATACGCCTCAGCAAGCACGGCAAGTTTCACATATGTTCCTGTTATGTGTGCATTCAGCACTCTGGTTTACAGACATGAAGAGCACAAGTCTCATAATAACAAGTCTACTCCCTTGTTCAATTCACACAGTTACAGAGGCAGATGATCACAGTGGTTTGCAGTTATTTATGCTCTTTCCTCAAAAAAAGTGCAGGCGCTATACATACAGTTGGTAAGTTAAACCTAGTTGTCACTGTGAAGCAAGAAACTACAGCAGGGCATGAAATGCAGTGTACTCAAGCAAATTATCTGAGGTTATGTTGGAGCTGGGTAGAAGATTCAAGTGCAACCTACATCCTTTGCCCCATAATAATTTATAGGATGCTATTCTAGCAAATGTTAGGGATAACTTACATTCTTTTTTTCTGTCCTGACCTGCTGGCTGCTACCCCCAGTGTAAAATATAAATCAACATCATCTGATTATCCTGCCTCTCTCTGCCCTCTCCCCTCTGCTTCATTTTCTAGATCATTCCAAAGTCCAGAGTGCTTTCTAGCACTTCTGTAATTATTAAGAGGTATCCAGAAGTATTTTTCTTCTTGTCATTATATGAATGTGAGCAAATATTTTGTGAGCAAAAAATTGGTGGCTTAGCCTCACCACTAAATGCCACCAAACACTTGCAATCATTGTTTCAGAGAGTAGCTACTTCTGGGCTTAGTCAACTGCTGATTATTGCTAAGAATATGTCCCCACTGAGCTCAACAAACTTTTCTTTATATGCTTCAATGTATTTATAGCATATCTTCTTTCCCATGCTCATATTTCTTTTTAAGAGATTTATAACTTCTCTATCAACAGAAACCATGAGACTCAAGAAATGCCAGTGAACAAGGCACTGCTACTCTTACTGAATTACACTCAAATATGAGATGTTAAAAACTAGCATTGCTGCCCTGAAAAGTAATTTAAAAAAGAAACCACCTACATTTACAATAAGCACCCACAACTGGAATCCTTCTTGCACTTTTTCCTGCTGCGCATGAAGTGACCTCATTTCTTAAACCCATAAAGCATTATCATGCTGATGAGTTAAATTACCACAGTAGAAACTACTATTAGGGCTTTAGTTACCACAGGACAGAAGTCAGGACAGGGTGGCAAACTTCTGTGAGACGCTAAATACTTAGGAGGTTAAGCTAGATGTGACTAAGCCCCAGCTATGTTAAGATGCTCCAGAGACTAAAACAGGCATAGCAGTGACCCGATGGCTTGCTACTTTGTCTCAGATTCAGCTTCCCACTGAAAAACAAAATTTTCAGTTCCAGAGTACTGTGAAATTTCCTAATTTTTACCTATTAAGAAACCATACAGGACACTGTGAAGATCACAGAATCACAGAACGTTAGGGATTGGAAGGGACCTCAAAAGATCATCTAGTCCAATCCCCCTGCCAAAGCAGGAACCTAAATGAGATCACACAGGAAGGCGTCCGGGCGGGTTTTGAATGTCTCCAGAGAAGGAGACTCCACAACCTCCCTGGGCAGCCTGTTCCAGGGCTCTGTCACCCTCACCGTAAAGAAGTTTCTTCTCAAGTTTAAGCGAAACCTCCTGTGTTCCAGCTTGCATCCATTGACCCTTGTCCTACCATTGGGCATCACTGAGAAGGGCCTGGCTTCATCCTCATGACACTCACCCTTAACATATTTATAAACATTAATAAGGTCACCCCTCAGTCTCCTCTTCTCCCAGCTAAAGAGACCCAGCTCCCTCAGCCTTTCCTCATAAGGGAGATGCTCCACTCCCTTAATCATTTTCATGGCTCTAAAAAAAAGCTCATAGTTGGATCTTGGGATCGAGCTGGCGGTCCGCCACGAGGCGAGCCACCGCCTGTCCCAGCCCCTGCCTCTCGGCGCCCACTCGGTGCTCTCAGCCGAGTGTCCCGCGGGGCCCGAAGCATTTACTTTGAGAAAATTCGAGTGTTCAAAGCAGGCCGGCCGCTGGCACACTGCAGCTGTGAATAATGGAATAGGACTCCGGTTCTGTTTTGTTGGTTTTCAGAAACGGGGCCATGATTAAGAGGGATGGCCGGGGGCATTCGTATTGTGCCGCTAGAGGTGAAATTCCTGGACCGGCGCAAGACAGCCTAGAGCGAAAGCATATGCCAAAGATGGCATGGCCAGAACCTTTCTAAAAGAGCAGGACACCTTGGGGCACCTGAAACTTTTATTTTAGTAACTCTGACACTCATGAAGGAGTTTTCTGTATGTCATTTCCAAGGCTGGAATCGTTTTAAATGTTTCTTGACACTTCCCTCCAGATTCTGCATGGATCTGCATGGACCCCCTCCTGGTTTCAATCCCACTGAGGCTACTGAGTAAAGAAACTACGGCCTGGGCTCCCCACCTGCTGCTCCTGTCCCTCATGGCATGCATCTGGCCATGCCCCATCCCTTCTGCATTCTCCTCCCCAAGACACCAGCTCATCAGCTCCTCTTACTTTTTTCTTTGGACTCGGTTCCAGTCCTGTTGCATGATCCTGTAGGTGTACCATGGTTGTTCTTTGAAGTAAGACTTTACAGCAGCTAAGCCCAGAACTCATAATGGAAAATATCAGCTCTTCTATAGCCTTAGCAGATATAAGGATCAGTACAATTGGTACATTTGCAGTGTTTGTTAAAAAATAAACAAAAAGGTACAGAAACTTTCAGCAAAAACATCTCAACTCTACTGGAGGTGCCCATAAGACCCTTAAGTCCTCCAGAGAAAAAAATTAATTTCTGCAACTTAAGAAGATGAAATAACTCCTACATCTGATAGTCACATGTGGCTTACTATACAGTAGGACATAAAAGATGATGACTAACCCGTTTGCTACAGAGGTACAAAGCACTCACTGGCATCAAGCTATCAGTGAGAAAGGCAGAGGGGAACCAGCACCAGGGCACAGCTGTTCTGGGACACAGTGACAGGAGAAGGATGTTGGAAAATGTTTTTGTTAAGAATCCATACAACCTGGTCAACAGTGTACAGTTTGTAACAACTACACCACCACCACTATACTCTCCCAAGGAGCTATGAGAGACAACTGAATGCTGCGAAAGGAAGATGCAATACTTGTTTACCAGTTGAGGAGGGTGATAAACTTTACACTTCTTGCAAGATTTCACTTCAAAGCATGTCAGTATATAGAAAGTAGTGCAATACTGAACCCTGCTGATATCAGGTAATTTTAGTTTAGCTGTTTCAGCCCACATAATTTTTTCATACTGTAGATAGATATCATTTTTGCTCAGCTGGTCTGACTGCAGAGAGCTCCGGGGCCTCTTAAAAACTAGCATGCAGTAGGCTGCATATGAAGTGTAATTTTCTAAACAAGCACATCAAAGAACTGAGTGCTAGTCTGAAACAGTAGCACAAAGCAATTCAGCATGAATAGTCCTTAAAAGTCTTCCCATGCATTTAAAAAATCACTGCCCACCCATAAATCAGTGCTTTTTTGTTATGTACTGAATCTTGAACCACTTTCTATGAGAGCAATGGACTACCTTTTCAGCACTGTGGACTTTAATAAACTGCTTTATATGTCTCCACAACCACTAACTTAAGTTTTTTGCTTAAGAGTTTTCTTCTTTTGTTGGTTGTCAAAATGGAAGATGTTGCATAATACGTAAGTACTTAAGTTGGTGCATTTTAGAATTGCATTAACAACAAAAATTGGAAGATAGAAATACAGTTTACATCTGATCTGGAAATAGTAATGATCGTTTCTTTCAAAGTATAAAGAAAGACATAAATTTTCTTTTCTGTTAGTCTTTTCTTGTGGAAATACCTTCCCTTATAGGAATGCAAGATCTGTCTGTCTCATTTTTCCTAGAAGATATTTTGGATTACTAGACAAACAGGAGAAAGTTATGATTCAGCCCACTGAACGGTGCTGCCAACAGATTTTCCCTCCTGAGCTGAACAAGCTGCTTCCAAGTTCTCTGAATCAATGTGGGTTGCAGAAAACCGGTGTTTCCATAACTGCCCTTTGCGTGAATGGGCTCCCTGTGCCTGCAGAAGCTGGTGGAACATAGGCATGAATAAAACAACCTAATGTGCTTAACTGCAGCCTTACTAAGCATAATCTGGGAAATAAACAAGTGTATCTGTACGTGCTGCCAATTTTGCGTTTGTAAATTCCTGGCAATGGGTTGGTATTGCAAGCCAGGCTCCCAGAATAGCCACTTAATCTACACTTGCCTGTTGCACGTAACAGACGTACGCACAAGCTCTGCTGAAGTCCGTCTTTCTCTGCCTACTTACAGCACTCCTTGTAACTCTGTTCCGGTTACCCCAGCCCACACAACCGGCTGTTGCGGCTTCAAGTCCAGACACCATTTGCTAACACGGGTTCCTATGGTCTAAGGCTCCCATGAGCACTCAGCTCACCGCAGCAGGATGTACACTGGCTTCCAAACACCGGTTGACATCCTGTGCATTATGCCTGATGGATTAGGGAAGGAGGACAGGACCGTGAGTGGCAATGGTTACTCTGGAAGTAGGTACTAAAGACATGCTGCTCTGACATAAGCATCCTCAGTGAGGAAGAATGTAGTAGTCTTGCTGACTATCTTGAATGGAGGAGTCAAAATGATTCAGTGTTTTCCAGCTTCTTTCCCCAACCTCCTCTATGCTGCTTGCCACTATAAAAATCTTTTTACTAGGCTTCCTTAACTGAGAAAGCTAAGAATACTTAGCTTTCTAACAGGAAAAGAGGAGCCTCCTTCAGGAGGCTAAGGCTTGCCTGCACGTATTTCTAAGGAAGAACACTCAGGCTGAATCCCTGCAAACAGAGGAAGGCACTCACCCTAACATGTTCCTAAATCCCCTTCTTTTCACTGCCATCTACTTGTCACACTCCCCCTCCCCTCTTTCCCCACTCCTGCCCACAAACTTTCTGCTTATTCTGGCCCTGCTTAATGACAAATTTTGGAGGACAGTGAGATAAAGCTTCCCCCAGGCAGCTCCCTTCCCTTCTACCAGCCCGGTGGTGGCTGTACGTGTGGAGCAGGGCTGACCCTGCACCGACGCTCTGCAGCCTGCAGCCACAAGTGCATGTGTTGCCCCTCTGGCAGGAACCCAAAGCTACCTTTATTAAAAGGCCAAGTCTAAGGCTGCAAAATGATGATTACTGACAGAATTATGCTAAGTGCTGGGACAGTGCTTTTCTCCATTTCTTTTGATTAGTGCGTATGGACTCGGAAGTCTGGCTTCCCACAGAAACAATGTGGCTTAATGAATAAATAGAGCTCCTGAGGTCTGACCCAGAATTAATCTGAAGGATGGGTTCTCCAAGGGGAATGTGGGGACGGCATTGGCCTGAATCACTGTTTCCAAGCGATTTACTTACACCTTGTGTCATCCCAGGACATGGCTTAAATTGCAGGTGTTTTCACACTTAAGCACCAAAATGCAGTGACAGAATTAGTATCTATTTACATGCTGAAAGCTTACAAGTTAAGAGGTCTGGATGCTCATTTTTGCACTAGAAAGTAACTTCTAGATTATCTTTCATTTTCCTAAATTAGGTCACTTTATACAGATGAGACAAGCATTTTGTAATCAAATGCCAGACATGCATGTTTACTACTTGGCCTAAAATCTGTAAGATCAGGCTTGCACCTTTAATTTCTCTCAACAAGGGCAAAATGACAAGGAATTCCATGTCAGTCCTTTAAAGCCAGGATTCATCTCTGAAAACCACTCAGTACTTTGTTCTGAAGAGCGGCAATCTTTTTTTGCACAAAACATATTACTGATACTGCACTTCCTTTAGGACAGGAACAGTAAAACTTTCAGAAATCCCTTTCCCTGCAAGTACCTAGGATTTCATCAGAAAACCTGTCTTTTGCTATTTCCAACAGCAGCAGTTTTAACCAGATCAGTCAGTGCCTCTCTTCTACTTAGATCCTTCATTTCTGGTGCTTGTTTTTTCATTAAAAAATATAATTCAAGAGTGCAGGATGCTTGTTCCACACAGCACATCTTATCGTGCCCTCTGGGACTCACACTACATCTGCACACTTTGGGCCAGCTAAGCGAACCAAAGAAATGTAACAGAAATTACACCTACTACACTCATGTTTTATAGCTAACTATTTTTTCAGCAGATGGTGAGGACCAAGACAGTGTGAGGACCAATGTCGCTGTCAAATATGAAGTCTTAAAGTCTTATTACATTCAAAGTCTTAAGAGAACAAATCAAGTCAGACCGGACTCAAATGTGCTGCATTTGATGGCAAAGTTACTTTACATAGGACTCCCAGTTACAGTTCAGCATCTATAGGATGAAGCTCAGGGGAAAATGCTCAAAGTCAAATCTTTAAGTGCTCCCAAGACCATGTTTTCCCCAGGGAACATTCAAAAATAGCTCTCACCATTTCCACTGCAAGGCTAAAGGGAGAGCTGCTAACTTTGCATGAATTACAGCCCTGTCCCACGTAATAAATCCCTAACTGTGCTTCATTTTCTACTTGCACAGGTAAATATCAGCTAAATTTAAATGATTATTCCTGACCAGGTAAGGTCAAGCTAAAAATGACTTGCTTAATGGCGTAAATACTGCTTAACTTCATGCTTTGGTTTAGTAATGAATTACTGTTCATGAAAAGCTTGTGTAAATGAATTCTTTGTCAAACGGGAGCAGTTTGTAAACCTGTGGTTTTACATTGCTCATAGTGGTCTAGTCTGTGTAAATCCTGTGTGGGAATATGATCAAGCAACTTCTTGGTACAAGAGCTTGCACTACAAAGAACACAGGCAGCACTAGCTGGCAATGAAGGCAAGAGTCTGAAAACTGCAGGGCAGACACAGAGATGAAAAGCAAAAATCAGAACGTTTTTAAATATTAAAGGAGAATACTTGGAAAAATATAGTCACAGTATTTCTACAGATAGCTTAACTGAAATGCTACTTCTTTTGTTCATTGTTGCTGAGTCAATTATTTGTCCACTTTTAGTATATTTCCAGCTCTTACAGTTGAGACTACATTCACACATGATCCTCGATAAAAATACCACATTTATGGTCCTCACCACTGATGGAAAAGCAGTTGAACACATGAAAGTTAAAAAAATATACTAAAAACATTTTCAAATTAAAATTAGTAGAAAATTTAAAAAACCTCTTTTGAGTAGCGTTATATTTTAATTCTAGAGTTTAGCAATATTAGCCTTACACTTGCTAACAAAAACTTCATTAGAAGCTCAATTAATATGACTTCTCTTTAAGATTTCAGTTTTGAAATAAACAAAGATTATTCTCGTACCCTGAATACCTCTGTTTTGATGCACTGTAATTTAACCTGAAATTATGCAGATACCTTTATATTACTTTTTTTCTTAGTCTTAATCTGCATAAATATTTAATACTAACATTTACTTCTTGTATGGAGCACCTCTCTCCTTCCTCTGTGATGCATCCAAAACATCTTACCCTGTGAAGCCTTTCAGTAGTATTCTATGCAAGATACCTTACTAAAAGCACCATCTGGTACTCTGTATTGAAGCCCATATGCATTAAGTACAATGGAAACTTAAGCTTAAGGAAAGGAAGGCTTCTACCTCTTCTCCCCTAGATACTGCGTTTGTCAGTACTACAATGAGACTGAAAACTCCTTGAGTTAGATCCAGCTCTTAAAATGTTTTATTCAGCAATGAATAAGCTGATGACACTCTGTAAATACACAACTCAGCTTGTATGTGATATTTTGCAAAGCATGTCCCAAATAAACATATTTATATGTAAAATACATATTTTCTCTTATTCTAAGACTGTGTGATCACTCCATGTGTTTCTGAAGGTGCCATCTAACGAGCCCTTCTCTTTCACTAAGGATAATTTACTTTGTATTATATTATCTTGTAGAGTTTTAGTTGGCAAATTTCGATGTTTACTGACAAGGGAATGAGTCTTCCAAAAGTATTGTTCAAAAGCAAACAAAAAAAATCTTTAAAGAAAAATTACTCAAAATTCATCTCTTTTCCTTTTCCCTTTTCTCTTTTTACCCTTCATACAAAAGCAGCTACTCTCACTGCATTTTCCTCCACACAGAAAAATACGCTAATATGATAACAAAAAGAGTTCCATTTTTCTCAGCAAGAGCAAAATGTAGACTCTGCGGTTTTCTACAATGTTTACATAAAGATTTCCCTCTGAACTCGAATTTCTGGGGGAAAAATTCTTTCATCAAACTCCAAGACTTGCATTCTAGAGATCACTCCAGATGTGACAAACACATGGGAATACTGCAAGTTAATTAAAAGCAATGATAGTAAAAATACACTGACTGATTTTACATGCATACATGTTGTGCTGTGTAAAACTATATGCTACAGAGACCAGACAGTACCACTCCTTTCCCAGCAGCAAGCACACCAGAAATGCTTTTAGTCATTGTCAAATTAACTTGGCACTGGTCAAAACGAATCAGACCTGACATGCAGACGTGAGAATGAAAAATAATTGCTGTAAACAAAGCATATAAAATCCAATTTATTCTCAGTAATTTTCAAGCAAATTACTGAAATGCTGCACTAGTGAATCAAGACCACAAGACAGAACTAAATCAGAATGGCATAGGTAAAATTGACAGGACATTACTCTCCTTATCCAAATCCAAGAAAAACACCAACAAGAAAAATAATAAGAACAAGAATTAGAAGCGAACTAGGTGTTAGCTTTAATGCTATAAGAAATAAAGGCAATGGAAGTTTGGAGTAGGTGCTTATCTTAGCTGGGATTTTAATCTCTTATGTTACTGTGATTTCTACTCTAAAATCAACCCTGAGATGCAGGTTTTCTTGTGTGCCCATGATAAGCTTGGTACAAGACTGTGACAGTGAAACAGCTTGACGATGACACCTCGGCTTGGACCAGTGCTGTTAGAGCTTCACAGCAATCTAGTAACTGTTGTCTAAGTTGTACCAACACTGTCTATTTCTTCAGGGGCTACATGCACAGTATAGTTTACCACATCTATACACTACAAAGCTCTCTCAGCTAGTGAAATTCCTAGTCAGGCATCCTAGCCAGATTTTGGCCCTCTACCACTAAGATAATATCTGTGGTGATCTTCATCTAATGTCTTCTACAGCTGCAGGAATTTTGAGTGTGGTCTTGCTAGTCTAGGAAATTGCATCCAGCGGTAGCAAGTCCCAGATCCTTGAGAAAAATGCCTTGCTTACTTGCATCGCAAACAACTCTAAAGAGCAAAATAAATATGTAGCCGTCCATTTTTAATGTCCTTGAAACAACTCTTTCGGTGCCTCTTAGATCAGGCTTCATGCTCATACTCCACAGGAGGACATCTCAGTTTACAATAATGAAACAACTTACTTATGTTACTTTGTCCAGAATGAGTTTTTAAAAATCAACATATACCCATATATAAAGGGACGACTCTCATCAACTCACAGCAAATATTCAGTCCCATAACCAATGTGTACTGAATATTAATTATTTCAAAGTTTATTTATCACTTTAAAGGTAACTTTCCCTTTCTTGAAGATGAAGCATATCTGCCAAGCCTAATATGTCTAGGGACAGAGAACAGTACTAGAGAGAAGCAGGCCATGACCTCACCACCAACATGCTCTGCTTTGGAGTTCATCCTACATGTATGGATATGATGAAGGGACTCTGGCCAAATCCCATAAGAAGGCCAAGTCCCTTAGGTCTGAGGATGCGATGATTATGACATTCCTCCAGCCACCCTTTTAAAGCAGGATCTTATTACAGACTCAGTTATGTCTCATCAAAACGTATGCACATGTACCACTTTGCATATCATAAAGCATCACTAATGGCACAGAAAGCATCCAGGAGTATGGAAATGCTAGAACTTGGCTGAGCACATTGCCTCTGTTGCAGGCAAACCTACATGAAGTTAATTGTTGCTAAAGGGCAAAATAACTAAAGAGCTCAAAGTTTTGCCTCAGGGGCTGCAAAATTCTGGGGTTTCTGGAGAAGCTGTGAACAGCCGGAAGTAAAAGCTAAGATAAAATCATTATCTGCCTTCAGCAATGCTTTATGCCAACCTGCATCACCCTCCAAACATTATCCATTCTTAGAAAACAAGTAATTAAAGTTTCTCCTCTGTAGCTCCCAAGCAGGACAAGACTTGTCCTCCTGTCATTGCTTGCTGGTGAGGTAACGGAGTGTGGTGGTTTGGGTGGATTCACCCTTTTGCTTGCAGCTTGCAGCCAAACACAGCCTGCTCTATCACCCTCCCCGCCCCGCCTCACCCAGGGAGTAGGGGAGAGAATTTGGAAAGAAGGGCAAGGACCCACGGATTGAGATAAAAACTATTTACTAATTAAAAAGAAAATGATAATGATAGTAATAACAGACTATACAAATGAGTGATACACAGTGCTCACCGCCCACTGACCAATGCCCGGCCTGTGCCAGCTGACGATCCCGCAGCCGAGACGGTCCCGAACCGAAACTCCGGAAGAGTGAGCCCAAGCGATCCCCAAGAGAATGCCCTGTCTTCCGGTCAACCCTGGTTAATATACTGATATGATGATCTGGAATATTTCACTGGCACAGCCAGATGCCAGTTTTGGGTTTTGCTCCTCACTGCGCTTACCCCTCCCAGTCCTGGTGCAGCTGTGAAGCAAACACTGTGGCCTTGAGCTGCAGTAACTAAAAACATTGGTATTTTATCAACGTTCTTCTCATGATAAGTCTGAACTGAAACACTGAAAGTAAAATACTACTCTTCTAATTACTAAAAATTAACTCTATCCTAGCAAAACCAGGACACGTAGGTTTAGGATTTAGGATTTCCATAACCTGTTGATTAACTTCCATCTTCCACAACATAGGATTTTGTGAATCTCTGTCCCCTCCACCACTCTAAACAAACTATTTTCAACCAGCTCAACCCCACATTAAGACTGGAAATTTCTAGAGTCTATTCAGTGACTATCTTCTGTTGTGACACCTATGGTCCAGTGACTATACATAGCAGTTGAGGAGAATACAGTTAGAAGACGATTACCAATGAAACCTAAAAATGGAAACTTAAAAGTCCTAAACAACAGCCCTAGCTAGGTAATCTAGTTATGTCTCTTAACTGAGACCCATTTACAGTTATGAGGGCCATGAAATGTGAAGTTTGAGGATCTGGCTTCAAAGTGGCTGCACAAAACTGGACACTATTTGAAAGAATAAACAAGCATACCACATTTTCTATGAAGAGTACTTTCCTTGGTTCAATTAATGATCAGGCTTAAGCTTTTAAAGCACATTTAATGATAATGCAAACAAACAGGAGCGAATGACTAGTTTCCAATTCTATCTGCTTATTTAATACACAATGAGCACTAAACTCTGCTCTGAGCAACAGACAGAAAATATGACACTTCTTGTCCCCAGAGGCTTCGACACAGAGATGTCTCAAACTCAGTAGTAAATTGATTACACAGATGATTCTGCTGGTTCTTGCAACCAGAAAAAAAAGCAGACAGACTATTTTTAGCGTGCCACTTCATTATCAGTTTAATGGCATCCCAAAGTTTATCAGCCTGTCAGGTCAGAAGGAAAGTACATCTTGTTGGAGGGAAGCACTGAAACAAATTTCCTCATGAAGTACCACGTCTCCTAGCTTTTCCCTTTTGCTAGCAGGATCATTTTTCACCCTGTAAGTTGGATGACTAAGAGTCAACCATTTGCTGTTTTGCATCAGGCTATCTCCATCACTTTTACCTTTCTTGTCTTTGGCTACTGCATTTTTAAGTGGTTGCTTCTGAGTCTTGATATATTTTCCATACATATTTTATAATAACATTGATACAGAAGTAGAAAAATTGACTTCTTTATGTATGAGCATCTTAGTAGACTAGTGGATCTTAGTGAATTTTTGCCTCATCATTTTGAGCCTGCTGCATTGCCAAAGGTTAATTAAATTTCCTGTATCATCTGGGTATTGCTGTCAGTTAGTCATACTTGTCCTTAAATTTGTTCGATTTTCCATCAAAAGTATCCCCAGTGTTTTTGTTAGGAAGCTTACATCCTCCAACAACTCTCCTTCCCTTCCACTTCCTAGTTTCTCTTACCACAGCTGCAGATGCAGAATGAATTACAGATACCACATCATTCTACAAAATAGATCCTAATGCTCTTGACATACTTGTCTCTGTAATATCCTTTAGGCATACAATTTATTTGTAACTCTAATGAAGCACATTGATTCAAAAGAGTGACAAAAAATAGCTGAAAGTATGCCAAAGTCTTGTTTAAACCCCTCCTCAGTGCAGCTCTTTTCCAAAGATGAACAGTCCCATCCTTACAATAATTAAAACACGTATGTGCACCTAATGCTTGTGAGATTTCCTCTTTCTGACAGTCAGTATCTGCTTCACACACATTACATTCCTGGCTGCTGATACAGCCAGTGGATGGACTAATTATGGATAGGTATTTGTGACCACATGTTCCTAGAAACTAAACTGAGATTATTTTTGCATATAGCCATCAACTCATAACTGCCAAGCAGAGCTGAAAGAAGCAAAACAGGTAGAAAATTCCCAGTGGCGGCCCCAAAATACTGAACAACCTTGGCCCTCGCCAGAGCTCAGGTGTCTTGTCAAAAGCAAAACAACAGGAGCTTAGGCTCAACGAAAGCAACTAATTGCAACAGGCCAGTAAAGGAGGAGGCAAGGAAGTCCAGATGGTGGCAAATTTCACCTGTTTAATTTTTTTTGTGTGCTTGTGCAAATGAAAGGAGTAACCAACTCATCGCCATTTGAGTCTTTTGGGAGGAAAAAAACAGACGTACCTGCTTATACTCCTGAACATGTTGTGCTCCTAACTAAGTGTGAACAAGCAAATGGTTAAGGTTTGTCAGACACTTCCCAAATAAGCTTGGATTGAGATGTCTCTGTATCATTTGGCTTTGACACGTAGACATATACAATTTGTCAATTCCTGTGGCAAAACCTGAGCCGTAGTCACTCGAGTTGGTAATTTTTCATTATTCCACTTTAATTTAGTTAATACAAACTTTCAAATCAAACTAACCAGATGAAACTCCGTCTGAAACCTGTAAAATGAGCTAGAATATGAGCAAGTGGGTGAGAAGGCAAGAGCAAGCAAGCAAAGAGCAACATGCACACGTATAAAACATCTCAAAGGACTGAGAGATTTGCCTGTTAGTTTCTAAACCTTAATAGCAGCAGAGTATAATTGCCACAGTAATGTCCAGTGAAGTACTTCCATTTCTTCTCTGCTGCAACTTTTGCAGTTTGTGTAAAATGGTGTCTGTTCATGCGGGCAGCACCTGAATGACAGGCAGTCAAACAGCAATTAGGAATTAACTCTATGTTGTAGGTCACAGCTGAAAGCCCACACTGGCCTTGCAGCTGCCAGTTACTTCCAGCCCAAGATTTCTTCTTAAAAGCAGGATTTATCATACCTCTGCAACACAACCCTATAGTCACAATCAGCGACCGACCAACCAATTCTGCGCAGTGCAGTCAGCTTACAGCCACGAAGTTAGCTTTAAGGGCTTTATTATGGATGAGTTCCTCCTGTGCTATTGAAAATACTTTGATCTCTTGGTTTTTAGCACAGCCTAAATTTAAAATAAGCTGCTATAAGGGAAACTATCCTTTTATGCTGCAATTGAGCTGCATGGATTGAAAGGTTACAGACACAAGTAGGAGGAAAGTAGAAATGGGAAGATTAGCTACCACATTCATCTTCCTGCCTGCCTTGGCACAGACCCATGCACTAAGTCAGAGAAACTACAGCTTCAGCAGTCATGAAACAGTAGTTCTGCATTTTGCTGGGAGGGGAAAAGAAAGACATATGATTCAATTTCCAGCTTCTTAAGATTTTATCATCTTCAGGGGCTGGTCCTAGAAAACAAAGCCTATTTGTCTTAATACATCCATTCACACAAAGTAATTCTCCTCCCCCTGCAGCACCAGTCTCCCTCATACTACCAAGTGTTATTTCTTATGCATGCTTTATAAAGAGTGTATGACAAACAACATACTAGACTATGGCCACAAGCCTGACCCAAAGTCAAGCTCTCTGAGTGTGCTGGGCTCTGAGCTGACTCTTTAGCTCTGGGCAGCAGCCTGTGCAGAGGTCTTGGGTCCGTTCAATGCCAAGCATGGCTTCTTGTAAAACAGGAAGATAAACCCCTGCAAGCTTCACAGTCCAGCTGCCCGTTCAAGCCGTGGCCACATCTAGCTGCTGTCACCCACCAGATTTTCACGACCTGTGGTGCCCAGGTGAGTGCCTCAAGCAGGATTGGCCTCTGTCAGCTGAGAAGCTGCACCTGCAGCTTCTTCGTCCCAACAGCCCTTGCATAGTTCACCTTAGGAAGAGTGAGTCTGAGGATCTCTGCAACAGACCATAAGGTCTCCAGTGGCATCCACAGAAGTTATTTTACCCTGTTTCACAGAGACCTGAGCTCAAAGGGAATCAGGTTTTAAAGATTAATTTGATGGTTCAAACAGTCCAAAGGATAAGGCCATACGGCTGTCCTTGTGTGAAGATACTACGATGACTTTGTCAATACCAAGAGCTTAAACTAAGCCCTGTATATTTACTAATTCCAGCTACAAACATGAACTGCTACAGCATTTTATCTCCAAACATTTTAGAGATAAATGCATTTGATGCTTCTCATGAACAGCCTAGAGCAGATAAGCAAACAGCTAACACTGGCCTTGTGTCAGATTTACAATTTTGTTTTACTTTTTAAGCCCTCAGAAAACCAATTACCTAAACCCTAAGCTAGTTAGGAGAAAACTAATCTTCCAGTCTTCAGTCCAGTGAGGCTTGTAAAGCATCTTGCTGCAGGGGACACAAGACTGCCCTTGAGTATGATGACGTGCCAGCCACAAAATAAGCTCTTTCTAGTTTTGTCACTCTAGCCCTGGCAGAAGTTGGCTGCCAGAGTCCACCGATAAAATCTCCACAAGTCAATTGGAGCTGCTACTGGAGTGTTATGGCAGAGCAGGAACACCCAGCAGTTACGCTGCAGCTTGCATTTTCAAAGGATTATGCAAATGCTCATAAATTATGGGTCAGATCCCCAATTTACATGATCAGTATTACTCAACTTCAGCTGAGGGCCATTTTCTCTGAGTAAGGAAATGAAAGGGGAAAAAAAAAAACTTCAAAAGACCTCAAAACGATGGAAAAGCAATGCCAAGGCATTGCCAAGGCAAGTTCTCACGCTACTCACACACTGATAGGAAGAACCATATGGATAAGAAAGGATTGCAGACTATTGGAGCTTTGACCTCACCTCATGCTGCTCGCTCTCCTAAGAGAAAGCACTGGTCAACCACAATGAGAACTGGGAAAACAAAGCTCAGTTCTGATGACAAAAGAAAAGGGAGGTCTACTGCGCTTCACCTGCAAACCAAACATCTTGGATGGCAGCTTCACATCACTGATGGCAGCTTAATGGAAGAATTAAGCATCAGTGAGGAACCAAGCTACAAGTAGGCACCACACAGTGACCATCCCAAAGCAGCAATCAACATTTTTGAGTGTGCAACTTTAAACCCCTATTAGGGGCTAACTCTCTGAGTTGCACATCGACCTGTAAGAATCCCTGGTTAGATGTCTACTAAAATAATGAACAGGAGAGCTGACCAACTGCATCTGTCTTTGCAGTTGCATCGTACCCCCTGACTGTCCCTGGACCTTATCCCCAGTTGCTGCTGCCCCCAGAAGTTTCTACTCCACTGCCCATGCAGATGTGTGGTTCCCCAGCACCAAAACCATTAGCTGCTGGTATTACCCTTCCAGAGGGACTTAAAAGAGAAGTAAAATGAACAACAAGACAGTCTCAATGAAGTCTGGCAGTCACTTCATGGTGCCACAATGTGATCATTGGATAGAAGTTAAAATGTAGGATGAAATCCCATTGTATGGTAATTTTTTTTCTACACTAGCTTTTTATAAAGTACCAAAACTAAAATGCTTCAGCCTGCCTGGGCTGTAACAGTATTTATTAATCTGCGTTTACTGTCACATCCTAATAAATATCACAGTCAACAGAAGTTTTATGCCAATTGCCTGTATTGTTTGGATCACCTTCTGTGAAACTTGCCTATTCAACATAACTGTCATCATTAAGCCAGGAAGAAGTCTCTTTTGCTTACTTTTTTACCATGGGTATTTCTATGCAGAGACCACATTCACAATTTTTATGTGTTAATTTTTTATAATGTGCCTAGTGGTCTTATGACAGTTGTTGCAAAGTTTGGACAGACTGATGCAAATGTAACAGAATATTTTAAAAAACACTGGTCAACCCTATCTAACGGAGCTCTTCTACCAACTCCCAAAGCAGGATCTGTGCAGGGCTGTTTTTACAGTCATAAGACTGAAACTTGACAAGTGACACCAGTGGCCACCTCTACCCTCACCTTCCACCAGGAAGGAAAGGATAGCTTCTCCTTTTTTAAACTGCTCCTTCTAAAAAGATACATAACATATGAGCAGCAGCTTATTCAGGTCCCCTGACAAACAACATGACCCACGGATTTACTTCATGGCTTTGACTAATTTTCCACATTCTAGCAACCCGCAGTCTTGCCTGGGTTGCCCCAGGGCATGACATTTGAGTATTAGGGAGGCTGAAATGGAGATAGACTGGTGGAACCAGGCTCTGCTCTCCCTCCAACAGAAATGGGAGCATCTGCCAGATAGCACCCAGGATCAAGGGGCCCCTGTATCCTACCCCTGTCAGGTGGAAGACAGAAGCCTAAATGAAAGGGGTGAATTAAGGCAAGTTCATGGCCATGGCAGAAGGCGAGCACCCTCCTTGCCCTCCTCACCTCCCCAGGTGCCTCTGAGAAATAGATACGAGGCTCTGCTGGAAGATGGCCAGCCTAATGGGGATGTGGATGACAGGCAACCTATACCAGATGTCTCATCACAGTCAGATAGGCCTTCCAGCCATGTAACAACCTCTTCCCCAAGGAAGAAGAAAAGAGTTGTAGTTGTTGGAGACTCACTCCTCAAAGGTACTGAGGGCCTGGTATGTCGGGTTGATCCCCATCATAGGGAAGTCTGTAGTCTTCCTGGTGCCCAAATCAGGGATATCACTAGGAAACTCCCCAACTTGGTGTGGTCATCAGACTATTACCCACTACTGATCTTCCACATAGGCGGGGAGAAAGCAGCATCGCGTAGTCTGAGGGAATGAAGAGAGACTTCAA
>NW_010324121.1:0-21570 GCF_000700745.2 Antrostomus carolinensis
TTGGCCTTGTTGAGCTTCATGGGGTTAGCACAGGCCAACCTCTCAAGCCTGTATCTTGGGAACTTTCAGGCTAAACATAAAAGTAGGTGAAGACTGAAGTGCTGCAGAAGTATTGGCCAGTTTGTGTTGCTGTAGGACCTGTATACATGTCCAAATTTCTTCTATGTCCTTATTAGGCAGCTGGGATCTGAGTCAAGATTTCCTTTTGTTTGACTCTGCACTTGCCTTGGTCAGGGCCACTCAGCAGATCTCAGATAGGTCTTGTGAGATGAAATGGCTCAATGGAGGGATGCATCTGTGTAATTGGGCTCTTCACAAGCAAAACACTTTACATGGCAAAACCTCAATTAAATAAATCACCGTGTTCTTAAGTTAATCACATACTGCTTTTTGCAGAGGAAGGTGTCACATACTTCTGTTATCTCTCATATGCTATTTAAATTGTCACCTCTTTTGGGCAGGAACTCTTATTTTAGTATTTTTGATTTTACAGCAGCCTAGACAATGGGGTTTAGTCTCTTGATAGTTCTCCTAGGTTTTGTAGTAATGTAAAAATAAATAATATATGAATAAATGCAGCTCTGCCTTCTAGGTGAATTATTTATGAGACTGATCCTGTGCTCCTTGGTAATTTCTTGGTGACACCATTACTGGTGCAGTGTTCATGTTCTGTTTTGGCATTTCATATGCATGTAGTAAGACAAGATTCCTGCTCCGAGGAGCTCCTAATTGAAACTGATGAAATATAGGCAAAGCAGATGTGAGCAGAGTGGTGAGAATGAACTAGAAGAAGGAACAAAATGAAAACTGGGTTTTATCTTCCCATGACTTGTGTGCTTCTGAAGAGAAGGCCCGAGATAACGGGACACGCCTGCTCGTTCTGCAGGCAGGACCCAGGACGGCACACTGGATGTGCCAGAAATAAAGATGGGTGGTGCTTTCCCAAGCTTCATACGCACAACCACCCCATCTTTTGATACCAACCTCAGGGCAGGCCTATCTCCTTAGTGGTCTACCCTGCTGATGTTGCTTGTAGACACATTTTGCAGGATCTAGAAGGGGAGGACAAGGGATTTTAATTTGATACGGGTTGTAAAGCCGTGACTGGCAGGCTGGTAAAAGCTGCTACATAGCCAGAAGGGCAAGGATGGTACTGAAGAAGGAGAGACATTGGTTGTACAGTAAGTAGAAGAGAAGAGCAAGGATTATGTTTCAGAAGGGACACACATTTATATGGAGGCAGAGGATTAGGTGTCAAGTTGGAGACTGACTCTTGGGAGCGACACGGGGGACAGCTGGGAACTCTGGCCTGGTGTCGTGCTTAGGAAGGGTTTATTTCTTCAAATGCTGCCTGCTTGCTTGCTGTGTCCCGTACTGCTAATGCACTAATTGCTAATAAATAAGCAACCAACCAACTCCAAAGAAGGAATCAATGAACTGGTCAATAAAGCTGCAGTCCGTCTTACTCCCTTTTCTCTCCTGGAGCCAGCACCAATCTTTTGCTTTCCAAAATGACAAATTTTACAGGACAACAAAACCAGCATTGAAGAACCTTATGAGGAGCTAGAAAGAACACCCCTCATGTCTGGAATTTTGTGCTTTTTTGGGTGGGTCCCAGGGATGCCAGAGCAATGTGTGTAGCCTGCCATGAGTCTACCAAGGAATTCAATGAACAGTTGCAGCTCCCACTCAAGAAGCACTCCTGTTCTGTTGAGTTTATACTGTTGCTTCATTTCATTCAGCTCCATTGAGCTCATTTATTCTATTTCTTGTTTCTAGCCAATAAATAAGTATTTTTAGAGGAAAGCCAGGAACTGACAGACATTTCTTGCCTCATGTTTTGGAGGGAGGCTTATGACCAATGACCAGCCTCGTATGAGGGAGGAGGGAAGGACTTGAACTGCACATTTTGGAATACCAGGAGCCTGGATTCAGCAGTGCTGCAAACTCCCTGTGGGAAGAGGGCGAGTTATTTATTCTTTCTTAATTTGGTACCTGTAAAATAGGCTTAGTGATAACTTCTGTCCATCTAAACTATCAGTTCTGCTTTACATGTGATAGACCCTGATGTGGGCACGAGGAACACTCTGGAGTAGAACTGGAGGGGCAATGTAAATTTGAATTTTGAGCTTAAATTTCCAAGCCATTGGTCAAAAGTTCAGGGGTGCTCTGGGATGTTCTGTGTCATCTGGCTTCTTTTTGTGGCCGAGCAATCCTGACTGTCCCTGAGGAGCACTCATGGAGGAATGAAACCAGGAATCTTAGATGGCATTTCATGAGGAATACCCTTCTAGGGAGGATAGATGGGAAGCACCTGGCCAAGATCAACAGGAAGGTGACCTCATCCTGTCATCACAACATTTCATGGCTACCTTTGTCTTGATGTCTTCTGCACAAGTGCCCTAACACTTGCTGTAAGCACGTGGGGAGAGCAGCTTACCCAGGCTGCAGGTCCCATTAGGCAGCTGCAGTGACAAAGGAGTTGTTCTGCCTGGGGCAGTTCCCACAGGGCTGCTCTGGGCTGTGCTCTGCCTTAGATCCTTTCTTGGATGAGCTGTTCCAGACTCTTGAACCTCATCCTGCCTGTGGAAGGGTTCTGCTTGTCCTGCTGCCTCTTTTGTTGGGGATTTGGGAGGACGTGTGTCTGTGCATGTCTAAACTTAGATCTATGAACCACCCATATTATATGACCCACTAGAAACTATCACATGTTAGATCAGCCTGAATAACACCATCTTAAAACCTACCTGCAGAATTCATGGTGAGGCTTTAAAGAGAAAGATGGATGCTGGAGCTACCCTGAGGCTAAGTGGCTTTGGGTTTAGTGATATATTTCATGGGAAAAGATAGAATGGTTTCACTGGGCTTGCACAGCTGCAGAGTGAGCACAAGACTGGTGGCTCTATGGAAATGAATTGATAGTTAGTATTTAGATTCCACTGAACATGTGCTTCTGCAAAAAACCCCACTGTCCTAGCTGGTATTTTTTGATGGAAATCATGGCAGAGAGGCCAGGGACATAACGGACACAGACAGCGAATGAGACTTTCTCCCTTCCAGATAATCCATTTAGCACATTGGCAGGGAAGCTTGGAGGCTGTTTGCATCTTCCCTGGCTTAACTGTACCTGCTTTGCAGCTGAACAAAGGATTCCACTTTCCAGGTTTATTGTTTTCACTCTGCTTATAAGGATTTCGGTCAAAACAGAAGGATGTTGCTATTTAGAAAGAACATTAATAATTAAATTGAGATACTCGGGGGAATGTGCCCCATCAGGCTGGATTTGTTGAATTTAAGTAGATCATAATAATTTCCATGGCAACACACTCTGCTGTCCTATATACAGAAAGGGTCTTTCTTGTAGGATCAAATGCAGAGAGGAAGCTGTTATTTAAAACAGTTACCTTAAAAACATGGACAATTAGAGAAAATAGTTTACAGCATAAATGTTTTTGGAATTTTCTCCTGTTTGTTACATTGTGCTAACTTCTTTTCATAGCTGTCAGACTGGCATCAGTCAAACCAATCCCCTGCTGACTCTAATGATTTAGGGAGAAACTGTGATCTAGTGATCCTTTCTCAGGAGATCATCTCTCGTAGGTGCATCCGTATCTGTAGGTGTATAGAGCTATAACTGTCATATATCTGGAACACAGACTACCATGAATAAATTTCATCAGTATTTGGATAGCATTTTGAGATCCTTGTGTGTGATGTAACAGCTGACTGCTAGGTGGGAATTTGTAATGACAGCCTGTCATCTGAATGCTTAGAGATAATTGAGTAACCACATATTCACTTAGAAGATTTGGAGATTCTTAGATTCACACAAATTGTACCAACTCTTTTTTTCTATAATCTAGAAATCGAATGAGTGTATCATTTTATATGCTCAAAAAAGCCTTAACAGGCACATGATCAGAGTTACAGAATCCTTGTGAAATGAAAAGTGATCAACCAAACAGAAAAGGTGGAGTTTAATAGAAAAGTTCTCAATGTAACCTTCTAACAAAACCCCCACAGTATATGAAGGGAAAAAAAACCTCAGTTCATATCTGGAATAACTGCAACTTCTCTGTTTTGTGAGGCTAAGTGGTGCATTGCCAAATTTTATCAAGAACTGCCACAAAAATTCCCAATCCTGGTTTGTGGTAAACCTGAAGGATCAAGGGTGGATGTTCTGCAGACAGAGGAAATAAAAAGCTGGAAAATGCTGATTCAATGCAAAACTCAACCATTTTCTCATCCCTAAGGCAATACCAGGGCTTCAAGTTGTGTTAACTGGTCCAGCTCTGCTGAAGTCAGTGAGCTGTGTAAATCTACCCAGATGAGAATCCCAACGTTGTGTTGGTCACCCAGAACGGTGAGGGCATTGTAGAAGGTGCCAGCTGGATCCTAGAAAATTGACTATTATAGAGTGGAAATTGACCAGTTCGAAACAACACAGAATTCCCATTCCCTATGAGCCTTAAGTTAAACTGTCCTTTGATGGGGGACAAATTGAGGATAGAGGCGTCCCAAAGACATGATTCTGTCAGGACAGAGCCAGCAATGTGCACTGGCAGCCCTGAGGCCAATAACCGTGTCCTGGGCTGCACCCAGAGCAGTGTGGGCAGCAGGTCGAGGGAGGGGATTCTGCCCCTCTGCTCCGCTCTCGTAAGGCCCCACCTGCAGTGCTGCCTCCAGTTCTGGGGCCACCATTGCAAGAAAGACATGGACCTACGGGAGTGAGTCCAGAGGAGGCCATGAGGATGATGCGAGGGCTGGAGCAGCTCTGCTGTGAGGACAGGCTGAGAGAGTTGGGGCTGTTCAGCCTGGAGAAGAGAAGGCTCCAGGGAGACCTTCTAGTGGCCTCCCACTACTTGAAGGGGCTCCAGGAAGGGTGGGGAGGGACTTTGGCCAAGGGCAGAGAGTGACAGAACAAAGGGTGATGGCTTTAAAACTGGAAGAGGGAAGATTGAGATGAGATGTGAGGAAGAAATTCTTTGGTGTGAGGGTGGTGAGACACTGTCCCAGGTTGCCCAGAGAAGCTGTGGCAGCTCCTCCCTGGAAGTGTTCCAGGCCAGGTTGGATGAGGCTTTGAGCAACCTGGTCTAGTGGAAGGTGTCCCTGCTGATGGCAGGGGGGTTGGAACTGGATGAGCTTTAAGGTCCCTTCCAATCCAAACCATTCTGTGTTTCTATGATCTTCAGCTGTAGCTTTGTCATTTTAGTGTTGGGAATTTCATCACTAAATTGGCATATGGTTTTACCTACACTTCAGCAACCAAAGCAAATCAAATGGGTCATCCCAAAGCCCATAATCAAGATATCTCTAACCTCACATCTGTAGCTCCCTGTTGAGCATCACTATTGATCTTCTCTCTAGTAAGTGTTAATATCCCCCGAAAGCTGAGGATGAAGAGCATGACCTGACCACCACCTCTTTAGATTCAGCCTTAAGAATCCTAATGCCTTACTGCAGATCACCCAAGCACGTATATTTTAAAAGCTACTTTAATCGCGTCAGACAGGGAGAAACTCTGTCATCTCTCATGCTTCATCCCTGTACCCTTACATGAAGATGTGTTGCAGACGTGCTGGACGTTGCAGCATGCTATCTAACCGTGGCCTCCTGCCATTAGCTCTTTGCTTACATCCCTGATCCTGGCTCTCTTAAATCCCCTTCAGCGCTGCCTTGCAGACTTTCCAGAACTGGGAATCCCAAGGATTGGCTGACAGCCATTTCCAGGGCCCAAAGGGATGTGACTTACAAGAATTATGATACAGACCCTGTGCATATTTCTACAGCTTGTTGCTAGATTGCTGCAGAGTGAGCAGAGCTGGTTAGGAGAGTGCATACAGCCAGAGGGAGAGGTTTTGCTGCCATCCATGAGGCGGGACGTGCATTTTAAGTACATAAATACTATGCCAGATTTGGCATGGTACTGGAAACTGAAGCAGTCTGCTTTCCTTGTGGTTTGTGTATGATTCATAGTTAATCTCATGTAAACCCACTCTGTAATATCTCTGTGTCTCTCTTTATTTTTTTTCCTTTTCCTTTTTCTCTCTCGGATTTAATTACAGATTAGATGTTTTTCCTCTTTTTGCTGTAGTGTGTCCTGATGCTATATAGCCCCTGGAATAGCTTGGCATTCTTTTTCAATTATTATTCTGCTGAGGTTTGCAGACACTTGGCTGTAACAAATGAGATCCCTATTCAAACACTATTGTGTTTTAGGTATATTCTTGAAACCAAGAAACCTCACTCTGGGCAGTCAGTCCATAAATGGGTGAAGACCCCGTTCTCAAGGCAGGTTTTATACAGCTAACACATTGTGTTTGAAACAATTAACCATTTATTTCAAAATAGCAGTGCTTTGTTTTTGGAGAGTGGCACTTGCAACACTGTCATCCTTCTGTGTGAATCTTCTTGCCTGGGAAGGAGAACAAACGCTGGACTGTGGCATTTAAACCAGCAGTGTCCCAATGAATAAGAAGCGATGGAAAGGCACACAGAAGATAGCAGGCAGTGTGGGCGTCCCCACAAAAAGTACAAGCTGCCTTCTCAAGCAGCTGCTTGCTTAGAAATCTCGGTAATGGGCTTGGAAGCATTGGCTGTCTTTCCCTTTGCTTTCCTCTAAAGTTATTTCTGTGAAGTCTCCATCTGGCTCCTAAACCTCAGTTTATATTTCATTTTATATTTTGAGTAGCTACCAACTACAAGGTATATGTAAGAGAAGGTGAGAAGGGAAAAGAGGTGAAGTCGCTAAGCCAAAAGAAAGAGAATTGTACAAGGCACTCACTGGCTTTTTATCCAAGCCCTAAACAAAGAGATATTCCTCACGGTGTAAGAATGGAGCTTTGATCTGAACACATTTGTGTTTGGGGAAATGCAGAATAGAAGAATGGCATTGCTTATCCCTTTTAGTCTCTAATGCTCTCAGTCAAAGCCTGACATTCAGAAAGATATGAGAAGTCTGGGAGAGATCAAAATTGAATGCAAATGGGAACATGACATCTTCTGTCAGAATGAAGACTGAGTGTCTGGGCAGCGATACGGCTGTCTGGAGGCATTAGAAAAACCTGAGTCAAAAAACCCTTCACCTCTTCACCAAATTGTGAGACTGGATTTAAAATCCCAACTTTTATAATGTGCACATGTATATATACATGTGCAATACCTGAAAGGGGCCCACAAGAAAGCTGGGGAAGGACTTTTCATAAGGGCAGTTAATGACAGAACAAGGGGAAATAGGTTTAAGCTGAAAGAGGGGAGGTTTAGATGAGATATTAGGAAGAAATTCTTTGCTGTGAGGGTGGTCAGACACTGGAACAGGTTGCCCAGGGAAGTTGTGGCTGCTCCTCCCTGGAAGTGTTGAAGGCCAGGCTGGATGAGGCTTTGAGCAACGTGGTCTAGTGGAAGGTGTCCCTGCTGATGGCAGGGGCGTTGGAACTGGATGATCTTTAAGGTCCCTTCCAATCCAAACCTTTCTGTGATTCTATGATTCTATATATACACACACACACGCATCAGATCCTTTGATTTGTACTCTGACCCTGCAAGATTGTTTGCATGCTCTTTTCTGAGAAACCACTCAGTCTGAGAATTTATTTTGAACTGAGATGTTCCTATAATCACTTCCAAGAAATCTCCTGATGTGATTAAATGAAGAAATGTGAGAATTGGCAGTACTGTGGTGCTAAGCTGGGTTCACAGAGTGAGATCATCCAAGTGTAATGATGGAGGTGTTAAAGGCTAGCACAGAAGCATAGCCTGGAAATTGCGACTTCTCTTTCCAGATCTCATGTTGACTCTACCTGGGCTGTGACCAAGCTGCTGATTTCCAGTGGTAAAAACCATTGAATTTCCGGCACAGTCAATGGAACCTGTAGCTATTCATCATCTCTGAACTCTACCTGTTGTCTCAGGCTTCTCTAAAGATTTTTACCCTAGGAAACTCTGTATCCAAAATCTATCATTTGCAGTTGATGTTGTGAAGCTCTCGCTACGAAGTGCTGTACCATGAGATGCTTCAATAGGTGCCTGTCCTTGCTCTTAAGTCTCTCCTGCACTTTAGGGAATAGCTGGCTGTTAAAAACTGTAACACAGATGAATAGGAGTAGTGCTAAGAAAATTGCTGGAAGCTAAAAGAAACCCCTTCCTCTGTCTTATCATTAGTTAAATACCCAAATTTCACTTACTAAAACACTACAGGGACTGAAATCAGGAGCCCCTGGTGTAACAGGAGAGTGTTTAACCTGTTAAGCTTCAGGGAGAAGCTATGGTAAGATAGGAAAACACCAGAAATTAAACAAAGAAATCAGATGTTGATCATGAAATACAAAACCTGGAGATACTTAATGAATACTTAATAAAATGATTTGGGAGGAGCAGGGCAATAATTGTCTTTTTGTATTAGAAGAATATTCAGTTCTGGGATGAATTGTGATGTTGGAAAGTTAAATAGATGTAAAGAGATTCCAAAGTTCAGAAGAAAAGCTTTACATTTTAAGAAACATCCCAGAGTGCTGAAGAAACGTGTCTAAATTAGTATATTTGTCCATATATCCATCCTCTGTTGAGCAAAGAACAAAGATATTTTAGGATCCTGTGCAAACTGCCCGAGTTATATCTGTCACATGCACCTGCGAAGTGAATTGCAAGTCAGAAATTTTTAACTCAGGCTGTGGTTCAGGGCGACGTGCAAGAGTTACTGAGGGGATGGCATGAATCTGAGAGGCTGTGCAACTGCGTCTCCTCCTGAGAGTATATTTGTACACCCACACTGTATGCTGGTATGCTCCAAGCCAGAAACAGTGACGATACCCTGCCCAACCGAGCGAGTTAAAGGCACAACAGACGCAGACTGCATGTCAACACTGCCTGATGAATGTCCAACCAGGAGATTTACTCAGCTGAGCCTCTGAGAAACCAATGTGTAAAATGGGGATATGAGTGCGTAACTATCTCCCAAAGGCTGGGAGAGAACTAATTGAGGATGGTAATACTTACAGAGGGGCTGGTATTTCTGTGCCTGGGGTCACAGAATCACAGAATGTTGGGGATTGGAAGGGACCTCAAAAGATCATCCAGTCCAATCCCCCTGCCAGAGCAGGAACCTAAATGAGATCACACAGGAAGGCGTCCAGGCGGGTCTTGAATGTCTCCAGAGAAGGAGACTCCACAACCTCTCTGGGCAGCCTGTCCCAGGGCTCTGTCACCCTCACTGTAAAGAAGTTTTTTCTCAAGTTTAAGTGGAACCTCCTGTGTTCCAGCTCACACCCATTGCTCCTTGTCCTACCATTGGGCATCACTGAGAAGAGCCTGGCTCCAATAGTGTATAGGGTCCTGCTATGCACCCAGTTATAGTCCTGAAAAGCCTCTTAGAATTAGTAGGTCAGAGAAATTAAAGCTTCCTGAATCCTGAGGTGTGTCCTGTTACTAACACAGGTGAACCCTTTGAAAGTGCTGAATATAACTCTTCTTAGGATCAGTTTCATTGAATCTTTCTTCATTTAACCTGAAAATACAATTCTCCAACTACTAAAGGATGAATTTAGGCACTGTGATGGAGATTGTCATTTAAGGAAGCCCTTTAAATAGGTTTTAGCTCAATCAAGGCTTTGCTGGATGTTGCAGCCTCTGATCCTTTTAAAAATGATCATAGCATGACTATTAGCCCTGTGTATGGGTAATTTACTTTCTCCCCAAGCTTTCCAGCTCCAGCAAAAGAAAGGATGTGTCATTTTATCTCCAGATACGTACCGTGGGCTGTGGTGTTTGGCATAGAAGTAAATAAGCTGATAATGACCTCCCTACTAGTGGCTTTATGTAAGAATAAATCCTGCAACAGCATTACCATAAAACCATTACATTTTGCAGCGCCGCTGCGCAGTTCATGACACAAAGGCTTACGCTGTGAGTATGTGGCTGTGGAGATAAGGGACATCTAGCTGTTCTTCTAGCTCCCCAAGAATGGCCAAGCAAGAGCATCAAAGTGATAAGTTTAAATATTCATTTCATTTCCCTCACCCCTTTTTTTAAAGCTTTTATGGTAACGGCAACTCAGTCCACGGGAAGTCCCACAGTTAAGACAATGTGGTTCTGTTCTTCACATGCTTCCCCGAGCAGTCCAGTTGTGTTTTACACGTAGCTAGGTGAGGTTTGTGCTACTGCCACAGCTCACTTGGAGCAGGCTAAAATGAGTGTTTTCAGAGTCCTGCTGTAGTGTGACATCTATTATTGTCATACCGTGACCCCAGCTTAGCTCTCTGGGGAGGGCACCACTTGCAAAGGAAAGGGTGTGGTGTGGCTGGGCAAGAAGGTTCTCCAAGCAGCAAGGAAAAGTCTCTTCCTCATTCAGGGTGCAGGTCCTCAGCTCTTCTGCACCTCCTGACCATGGGAAGGGTGCAGTGCTGTTCTCCAGATCTTGATACAGGATTGGTTTAGTAAGAGGGTTAGCCAGCAGGCTGAGGAAAGTAATTGTTCCTCTCTGTTCATGTGAGACAGTGTCTGGCTGGAGTACTGTGTCCCATTTGGGTCTCTCTAGTATAAGGAGGGCAGCAGTAAAGTGCAGTGGGTCCAGTGTGGGGGGACTGGAGCACATGGTGCACTAGGAGAGGTGAGCAGGCTGAGTTTGTTCAGCTTGAATAAGAGATGGTGAAAGGAAGATCTTACTGCTGTCTTCAAAAATGTGATGGGTTGTTAAAGAGAAAATAGACCTGGGCTTTTTGTGGAGGTGCACAGCAAAAAGGTGAGAGGTGGTGGACACAAGCTGCAGCAAAGGAAATTCTGTATAGGTGTAAGGAAAAAATTCTTCAAAGTGAAGGTAAGCAAACACTGGGACAGGGATCTGGAGATGGAGAGACTGACAATTTGACCAAACAGTGCCTGGAGAAACCAGATGTAAACACAAAGTTGGTCCTGTTTTGGATTAAAGACTTGTAGAGGTCTCTTCCTACCTAAATGACTCTGTGATTCTAGTCTGAAGGACACATTTCTGTTTCTTATGTTGCACTTGCCATTCTTTCACTTGAACAGTTTCCAGTAGCACACTAAATTGTATCTGTCACATGAGTTTTGTTCTTTCTCTTCTCAGGTGGGAGAGTGTGGGGAAGAAAGGTGTTTACGATGGTTTGGTTTAGTGTTGATGAGCTTTTTTTGATATCTAAGCTGCTGTTGGTTCATATGGGAGAAAATGAGATGATGATTTACATCTGGCAGTGGATCAGTGCTGGGTGAGTCTAGTTCCTCTGGAGTCAACCCAGAAGGAAGTTCTCTTACTCTCCAATGAGCACTAGTGATGAGGCTCCTTGGCATGGAAGCCAAAGTGTTACCTGTCCTCCATGTTCTTCTGGAGAATATCAGGAGATTCAGTAGATAATTTACATCCTGACCATTGTGGACTAGCATGTGAAGGGGTAAGATGTGAAACAAAACTAAGCAGGATGCCACTGTGCTGTCATGTTGGTGTGCTCTCCATGAGTGAGCCCTACTCCACTGTCTGCTCCTGCATCTCATAATGACCCTCATACCCCTGTAGGTACTAACCACCCCTAGTCTGTAAGGTCTTCTGGAAAGCCTCTTCCATTAACTGATCGTGAATGGTGTCCCTGCTGATGGCAGGGGGGTTGGAACTGGATGATCTTGAAGGTCCCTTCCAACCTAAACCATTCTATGATTCTATGGTGTCACCCCCATGGGGCTGATGCTGTCCTGGGACAGCCCTAAGAGGTACCAGCTCAGGGTATTATTTAGGCTCCCTTACCTGCTGGTTTTTATCACTTATCCTAACACTGTGATTTAGGATTAACCACTAAATGGTCATTTTTCTTCTAATTTATTTTAATTAGAGACAAATGATTTTACTGGTAGTTGAAGCTGAATTCAGAGGTGTGGCTGGAAGCTCTGATTATCTGTTAGTGATCTGTGGCTTCAGTACAGAAGCTTGCTTCCTCCTGATTTCCTCTCCTTTATGTATAGGTTAGACTGGAGGCTGGTCTGTATCAGTTTAGCTCCACCTGGAGATCTCTTCCTTCTTGTTTATCTCAGTGGTACCATGCATTTCCTGAAGATGCTGTTATTAGCCATAGAAAATAGAGGGATTAAAAGGGATGGATGAAATGAGAAAAGACCCTGGAGGAAAGAACTCTATTAAATTCACACTAGAAATCCTTGGCAAGTGCTTATGAGAAAAGACTAGAAGTCTGTCTTTTTCAAGCTGTATGACAGCATCTCATTTTCCTGTCTTTCCTTTTTTAAAAAAAATATGCAGGTCCTAGTAAAAAAAAGCAGGTGCCCAGCCCCTCCCTGAGATGTTATAGAACCCAGAAGAAATACCAATGTGTGCCTGTGAGCCATAAAGAGAAATGTGGTTTGCACGGCCCGTGAACTCCCTGCAATGTTGCAGCTGTTATATATAGCGTGTGGCATTCTGATCCCCGCACTGACGAGAGCATTCAGATGGCCTGAATATTCTGAAATTACCTGTAGTATCATCTTGTCTTCGTTTTCTTACACTCTTGCTTGAAAATTGGGTACTGCTTACGTCTCTGATGTGAGCTTCTTGTATAATTTCAAATGGGTCTCACTGTCCTTATAATTTAAAATAGAGGTAAAACAATAATGAAATAGAAATAATCAGGAATCAATTGACTTTGATACTCAGGTCACTAATATGAATACTATTCTTTGAAATCCTTCTTTGAAATGTGTTGTCAAAATGAGATGTTTTAAAGGTGGAGTTGTTTTGTTTGTTTGTTTTTCACTGAACTAGGAGTTAAATACCAGCTCTGGAACATAGAGCTTACAACTGAGTTGGGTCCTACATGTTTTCCATGTGGCTTCTCTCTCCAAATGTTTCATCTTCCAGTTTTTCAGGTTAATGTTGTAGAGTCCTCAGAGGTGTTAAGGGAGATATCCTCAGAGATGTTAATGAGAAGATCAGTTACTGATGGAAGTGGTTATACTGTTAATTGTTAATTTACTAGCATATTTATAGAAATGTCCAGACAGTAGTAAGGTTTTCTCTGCAGGCTGTTTTGCACCAACCTGGCCATGACCATGTCTGATACCTATTCCTATACCAAACTGCTCTCCTTGGCTACTGGAGAGACCTAACCAGGGGTTCTGTCCTCCTTCAAGAGCTTGGGGAGATCTCTGAGACCGTGTGCTACTCGGAGCAGCCTTGGGCCTGCTCAGTTTGTGTCAGTGGATTGAACTGTTGGTAACCCAGGACTGGCAGTTATTCCATGGGAAGTCAACACTTTTAATGACTTTAGCTGAGTATTTAGGCCAAAGAGGTATTTTGGTTTGGTTTTTTAAAGTCTTATCAGTGAGCTAAAATATTCCTTGCACTTAGTTAAGCACTTCTAGCAACATGCAGTCCCTGGGAAGCTGAAGTAATGTTACTCTAAGGAGATCCCATTTTGCAATTCATATGGATGAGTGGTAGCTTAATTTAATTTTTTATTCCTGTTTTCTGCCCCATGAGTGCAACACTAGAAGTCTAAAACTGGTTTTCAGTGAGAAATAGACAAACAGGAGCTTTTGTGTTTCTCACCATCTCCTCAGCCAGTGGTAGCACTTATGGTTGGATGTTGAAAGATTTCTATGACCTGAACTGAGTTGTAGGATACACAGAGTGTAGGATTATGCTCAAAATTGGGATTCCTGTATGGGTTTATGCTTCCTAAAAGCTGGTTCACGTAGCATCGGTTAAAATAACTCCAAAACAATACTTGCAGCGTGATCTTTGTGGTTTTATATGATAATAATGCAGAGGTGCTTTGTTGATATGCAATCCAGTTTTTAATATCTTTTTTAGCCTAGAAATTAGTTTGGTTAGGTTATATGTCTTTTTCTGTTCCTTTTTGCATCATGAGCCTCCCATAAATCTGTAGGCTAACTCACAGTACAGATCTTAAACCATCTGTCATCTCTGGAATATAATGTCAGTGCTTCTAAAAAAGCCTTTTTCCACATAAACATTCCTCTCTCTAGAATCAGGAAAAGCAGCCTTTCCCATTTAAAATATACCATTTAATTTTCAAAGTGCTCTTTATTTGTCTTGGAAAAAGACAGGGCTTTCAAAGCAGGAACTATACGGTCAGTACTGGACAGGGAAAACATCAGGGGCACACAGATGCTAAGCCATGTCTTTTTGGAGCAGTGAAGCTGGGTGAAGATCTGACCCGGTCACATAGCAGAGAATGTTTTCTTCTCTAAAAGGCACAGATTTTATTCCCCTCAATATGACACTTTGATGAATTATTTCTTTTCCCCTGAAAGGGTCTGAATGAAGTGGTGAGCTGTGCCAGCGCTGGAAGAAAGCTCAGTGCTGTGGACTGCTTTCTGTGGTCCTGCTGAGCTGAAGGACGGAGAAGGGAGGAGCAGCAACAGGACAAATGCCTCCCATGAGTGAGGCCCACAAAACACTTATCTCTTGCAGGCAGCTGCTCGTGGCATGTGCCAGGCACAACGTTCCTATCGACCTGCAGCTTCTCACCCATGGGTTGGGGCCCCACACCAGCCCTACACACTCTCCATGCAGACCCTTCCTTTAAAGTGTTGCTTCGAGGGCCAACAGATTCCCCTTGTTCATCAGCAGCCTGTCTCCACAGGGCCAGGCAGCTCCACCGAAGGCAGCGTGAAGTAGAACAGACCAGCTTACTAAGCCATCTACCTGCAATAAATTTGTTTCCTAAAATAGCTGCAGAGCTGTGGGGTATTTTTGTAGCAGCCACACAGGCCTTTTCTGTTCTAAAGGAGTGCAAGGAAAACTTGGAAGCGTTAGCTTGTGTGTAAACTGATGCCAATTCTGCCTGCGTTTGAAGACCACCTGGAACAATAACCCTGGGAAGGGAGAAGTACCTGCTTAATCTCCGTTGGGCTTTAAATCAGATGCTCAAAGGTGTCAGTGTAAATATCAGCCCTGTGAGACCCTTCACTGCTGGTAGTTTTAGGAGGAACATCAGGTTTTAGTAGTCAGCAGGTGCATTGTCTTAATGATCCCAATATTTTAAAAAGTAGTATTGTTGTTTTAGAATTTCTGTCTTCTGCCTGTAATAAGAAGGAAAAGGAAATTGCGGTTGCCTTCTTTAGATGTGAAAGTCTGGATGTAGGATCTCAATGTGAGTAAACACAATAGTTGCATGGTAACTCCAGGCTGGCCAAGGCCACTCCTCCACCCATCCTCCTCAGCACGTCTCTTCACCTGTTTCTGCCTGGCTGTCTCCCAGTTCCCCTGTGAGGAATGCCCTGGCTGGGGAAAAAAAAACAACAAACCATGGTGTCAACTGGAGAGGAGTATGTGCTGCTTTGGGAGGATCAAAACTGCTTAAATTAGAAGCATCAAGGACAGCCCTTGCTCCTGCTATTTCTGATGGAAACACAATCGAGCGTGCCTTTATTTAAGAGTGGTGTAGACATAGTGCTGAGGGACATGGGTTAGTCGGGAACTTGTCAGTGTTGGGTTAATGATTGGACTCGATGATCTTAAAGGGCTTTTCCAGTCGAGGCGATTCTGTGATTCTGTGATTCTTTTACCCCACAGTTACACCAAGAGGAGCAATCAGGTTTCACCAGCCGTTAGGTTACATTGACCACCACAAAGTGTGCAGTTTGCTTCTGTAGTAGCCTGGCTGAGAAGTCAGAGGTGGATCTGGATTGAAGGCAAAGTGTCTTTGTGTTAGATCCCGAGTTCTCCTGGGCCTGGCCTCTATTTCCTCTGGGTGTGCGTGGTGCTTCAGAAGTGCTCATGTGGACAAGGTCTCAGCAGCTCAGAAGAGCTAAGCAGCTCACCCAGCGAGGAGATGGGGAAAAATGTTTCCTAAAGCAGAGGGACGTGCTGGGTGTCTGTTCCAGTGGAGTTTCACACCTTGTTAATACCTATGGAGATGGTGGAGGACTGGCCAAGTGACATGGGCAGAGCTGCATGTTTGTCCTCAGCAGCACTGAACCAACCCCACAGGGCTGTTTGATTCCAGTTGCAAATGGAGTTTAAAGTGAGCCTGTTCTGTCTCAGGGGTGTCGGGGCCCAGCACTTTCCTTGGGGGATCAACGTGTGCCTGTGGTATTCTTGGAGTGTATCAGGATGGCAGACTGCCACGGCCAGGTGTCCACATCTCCTGGGGCCCATGGTGGGGATGGCATCAGCTGTCACCCTGAGGGTGAACAGACAAGTTCCTGGCTGCCCTGGAGCCACCCTGCAGGACCTATTCTGCTGCAGAATGACCACAAAAAATCTGCAGGAGCCATCTCCCAGGGAAGACCAGCCTGGAGCCTCCTCCCCTGCAGCTGGTGCTTCCTCCACCCCAGTCCCTTCTTGGGTATCAGGCATTTGGCCTGTCAAGTGGCTCGCATTAACCCTTTCCCTGACCTTGTGCCACTGCTTATTTTCACATCACCAGCTGTTGGATTTAAACTGGGAACCTTTGGTGCAAAGTCAGTGCTGTTTATTTTTAATCTGTGGCACTGTGTGAACGTTAATTAGGGCTGATAATAAGGAATGCAAACTTATTGGCACCCTTCTGGGCGGTTTCAGCGAGGAGTGCTGGCCTGGTGACAGCTCAGCTGCTGCTCCGAGCACAAGAAGCTCTCACTAGCCAGTGAACATGTTGAGGAGAGAGGAAATATTTCAGTGATTCCTAAATGCGTCCATCTCTGTGTTTGAGTAGAAGTTTGCCATTTTGGCTGCTGTGTGATGATGATGATACAGAAACATTAGTTATTTATGGGCAAAATAAGGGCTGTTGTATTTGGGTTGTAGTAGTACAATGTTCTAAATGTCTGGGCAGCCCAAGCACTGCTGCTGGCTTGGTAACTAGATGGGCAACACCTGGATGGCTTGGGATGTGGACGGCACCGTGCTGGTGTGTTTGTAACAGCAGGTTACCACCTAGAAAATAACTGTGTTGTTAAAAATACTCAAGAGAATGGATACACAGGCATTTCTGGTAGTAACCTGAGTCCTGGCTAGTGCTTCTGAGAATCTCTGAGGGTCTTTCCATTTATTTCAGTGGCTGCAGTATGGAATGGGAGAGTTCATTTTACAGGTAAACGGCTGTAGGACCATGAGGAAGATAGCATCACCAAATCATCAGAGCTCAGGATGTCATGTGGGACCTTCCCACGTCCTGGTACCAGCTCTGATGCTGATCCCCAGGCCATAATCTTGGTGCTGTTAGGAACATTGTCACATCTGGGTTAGCCTGTGCTCTGTGATGGTCAGATCACTGCACCAGCAGATTTGGAGAAGGAATAGAAGGATGTGATAGCCAGGGCTGGCTGTGGCTGTGCTGGTAATTGGAGACAGAAGGAGGTTTGGTGATGGTGCAGCTGCTCCCCTGCAGTATGACAGAGATTGCTAAAGAAGAGCCAACAGTTCAGTTGCTTTAATATTCCCCTGATAATCAGGAAACCCCACAATATGGGAAGCTTTGTTTCTTCCTGGCTTGTGGAGTGGTAAACATGAGTGATGAAAACCAAAACCAACCCCCAAATCCTATGCAATGTAATTATATAAATAAATACAGTCAGTTCCACAGGTGAACTCATGTTGATAGAGATGGTTTTTCCCTTTCTTTTTGACTTTTTCCCCCTTGATCATAGAATCATAGACTGGTTTGGGTTGGAAGGGACCTTTAAAGATCATCTAGTTGATTCAGTTGAACATTGCCTTACGCTGCATCAGGATTAGGAACAAATCATAGAATCATAGAATGGTTTGGGTTGGAAGGGACCTTAAAGATCATCCAGTTCCAACCCCCCTGCCATCAACAGGGACACCTTCCACTTCCAAATAACCTTGGTAATTTGTCTTTGCAGAAGAAACAATCAGAGCATTTCCAGTTGCTCTTTTGGATCTCCCCTGATGTGCTTCCACACACTTTTGTTGCCCTTCTCCTTTCCCCTCCTGCCTCCGCCGTGTCCCTTTTGACAAATGCCCAAAGGAAGCTCACGTAGCAGTGCAGATTGGGGATTGCTGCTGCTACTGCTGCTGTGCCTAATAGGATTATAAGATTTTCAGCATTAATCCTTATCTTACTCTTTAGGAAGACTAACCTTTTACTTAGATTTTTGCCTCCTGTTGCACAATTAGTTGACTCTTCAGCGATTTCTGTACAGCCGCTGTTTTGTCCTTTTTCAAGGCGATTGTAATTGATGGAGACCTCCAGCACGGAGCGGTGTAAGAATTGTTAGACTGTTGTGGTTATTTGTTTAGTGCTGCAAGTGAACATTTCACAAGTCACTGATGAATGTCAGTACTTCTGTGCCTTTCCCTGTACCCTGTGGGTATGTGTTTGTTCTAGCCCAGACTGTAGGAACACATCTCTGTAGCTTTAAACGTAGCAGCTACTACGTCAAGCTCTGGGAGTCCCTGGTTTGCTGATCAGGATGTCTGCTTCTGCTTTTGCACAGAGGGTAAAAGAGCCAAGGCTTTCCAGGGTACAGAGCTCATTCAAAGGAGCTTCGAAAGATGGAAATGGGTGGGGAGTGGGTTGATTCTCTATTTGTAGCCTGGTTTCCTAAGGAAATGAGGCTTAAGCAGTCTGTTTTTCCACTGTTGTTAGCTTTTGGATCTGCAAAGTGATTGTAGCCAAAATAGATGGGTCAGAGAGGTCTCAAATATTAAGTTTCTACATTATTCATAAGAATTAGTTGCTGGGTAGGAGATTGTCTTGTAGCAGTGATCGCCAGGAGGTAAAAGCTGCAGTATTAATTCCATAGGTAGGTCGTTAATTTGGCTTGCCAGCTGGCAGGCACCAGTCGGGCAGTCAATGCGTGTAGCATGGAAGGAGTCAGAGCACGTGTGGGTCCCACATCAGCTGGCACTTGTGGGAGGGGAGTGAGTGCTGCAACTTTGGGGATGTGTGGAGAAAAAACTGAAAGTCCTGTGGTGTGCTTCAGAGATCAGGTAGAAGATTAGAGAAATGAGGAGGAGATGGGGAATAACATGGTTGGAATTTGAGTGGTTTGGGTTGCTGCCCCCCAGACTGTGGGCTGTCAGGATAACTGCCAGGGACAGCTTGTTTTAGAGGTGATGGGCTGATATGCAATGGGGAGGAGCAAGGAGCACAGGAGCTCCGGGGCTGTGGGAGAAGGAGCAGCAGAGTAAGAAACTCGTGGCACTACAGTCACTAAAGGAGAGAAGGTGGGATGGGATAAAAGACCAAACCAACAGTAGGTAGGAGCAGCAACATTTTTCAGGCACTGGAAGGCAAGGATAAGAATATTACTTCAGCTTGGTAGGCAAGGTGACCTCTGTGTGCGTGTGTGTGGAAGAGGCAGAGGGAAGAGGTTTAAACACTGGTGCATTCAGGTGGGGTAGAGATCAGTAAAGCACACAAGGGAGGCTGGAAAAGAGACTCAGACAAGGAATGACCTAGTGGCTTGGGCAGAGGGACAAAGAATCAGCCTTGGTTTTGTGTATAGTGTGCAAAAGGAGTGATTTGGCAACAGTCTGAGCATGGGGATGAAGGCAGGCAGGAATCAACAATAACTTTAATTACACAGGAAGCCTGGATGAGGGGGAAGAGACAAGTATTGTCTTCAGCAGGAGAGAGGAACTGAGGGAAGAGATAGAGGATTGACATGCATGTTTGAATTAAATCAATTATATTCAAGCCTGATCCAAAGCCCGGTGAAGACTGGAATATGCCCATATGCAGATATTTCTCTCCAAAACCCTGAATATGCTTTACAGAAATGCTTGAATATCTTTTATCTTCACTTTTTTTAGGGTGTACCCAGAGGTTAAGTGACTCCAAGCCACACAGTAAGCTACAGTAATGACAAAACTGGGATCCAACATTCCTTACAACAGTTTTTGGTCGGGTAAACCATAGCAGTAATAAATGTCCATATATGCACATGAGACGCTACAAGGCAAATCAGTGAAACTCTCAATCTCCAATTTAGGGAGAGCACATCACCTTATTAACTGTCCGTTGCTCTGCGTATGCAAAAGTATTGCACAGTTCCCTTTCCTCACAGGAATTTTTAAAAAATGCTTATTGTCTGCAACTAATTCTTTTCTAGTGATCCTGTAAACGGTTTGCTTCTTCAGGATCCAGTTAGTTTCTGTTACCAGCACAAACTGAGGAAACAAATATCAATCATTCAGTGATGGTTTGCAGGAAATAAAAGCGTGAGATAGCAGCCAGCCCGGGCCAAGAAGGAAGGACAGAAATGCGGTACTTTTTATAAGTAGAGCCAAAAATATTACTCATGTGCTTGGCTGTTAATTTCTGAATATTGTGGAGCTTGCTTTCTTTTGTGAGCTCAAACTTCTTTGGATTAGGTCCTGCTACCATTGAACTTAGACAGAATATTTGTTATTAGCTTCAGTGAGAACAGGATCAAGCTATTGTCTGTGTGTTCTTCCTTGCCTTCACCAGTGTTCCTGTTTTTTAAGATACTGCAAGGGATGAAAATGCATTTGGTTTCCCAGAATCTTTTCTGAACATTTGTATCTAATCCCTGTGTATAGCACAGCCCCTGTGGGGGAGAGGTTCAGAGCTGCCTGTTTCCAGCACAGCTTTTTGAAGCCAGTGTGAAGCCTCTGTAAAATACTGAATCTCCTCACTCAGTAGATGCTTTTCTGAAGTCTGCATTGTGCTTCAGCCTTTGCTAAGCTGTGCTATGGTAAGCATGATGAAGAGCAGGCACATTGTCTTCAGTCACTGCTTTGGAAATCAAGATGTGTGCTGGCTCACCCCGTTCTTCCGTAAATACCTTCTTCAGCTACGGGAAGTACGATGGTACGCCATATCCCAGAGTGTTAATTTTTAATGTCTTATGCATGTAATGGACTCAGCTGTAATTATGAGTCCCATGGCACACACCATCACTGCTGTCAGGAGAGAAAAGAAAACTGTGGGTCCATGTGGCTCCACAATTAGGGATTGAAAAATTGATCATTTCCACTCCCAAAAGCAGTGGAAACAGCTGTATGAATTTAAAGCAAAAGCTCCAGTGGAAAGAGGGGTAGTTGCAAGCCAATAAACATTCCCCTGCAATCTATTAAATCCAGACTTTGCAGCATCATCCTACTGCATTGAATAAAACCAACTGAAACCTGGGCAGGGCAAAGTGGGTTTGACAAGCCTCTGCTTATGTCCGGAATAATTGAAGTGAATAAGCGGCCAGGGCAGCGATGCAGAAAGGAGTTAGTATAAAAAATTCTCAACTTTTTTTCTCTGTAGTGCTATTTTTAACTTATGGATCCTTATTTCTTTCTTACATGAAATCTTGAAGCTGACAGCATCCTTTTCAGACTTGAGAATGAAGGGAAACTGAAAGGACAGTAGAGCTGGGATTTTTTAGGCCTGATCCTGTTGGCATATCTTGGTGGGCAGTTTCCTCCTGTTTGATGACCACAAACTGACTTTGCCAAACAGTGCAGGGCTCTTCCCTTTTGGAGGTTTCATGTAAGATAAGTCTCCAGCTTTCAGACCCTTGTGCCAGTAGAACTTGAATGCTGCTTTATCCTCTGCCAGCTTTTCAGAGTATTGGATAGAGTTGGAAGGGATTTTAGGTGAATGATTCTCATTTTGTCCTGCCTCTGAAAGTAATACTCCTATATTC
>NW_010324121.1:22150-49030 GCF_000700745.2 Antrostomus carolinensis
TGAAGGAAAAACTTGTTTCCTGTGAGGGTGTCGGAGCCCTGGGACAGGCTGCCCAGAGAGGGTGTGGAGTCTCCATCTCTGGAGATGTTCAAAACCCACCTGGAAACTTTCCTGTGCAACCTGCTGTAGGGAACCTGCTTTGTCAGGGGGGTTGGACTGGATGATCTCCAGAGAACCCTTCCAACCCCTGTGACTCTGTGTAACTCATAAGCTATGGCTATGGAAACTACTGCAAAAGGAAAGTGAACCTGAGTCCCTGCTCTTTATTCATGTCACTGGCAATAGTTTCTCTGAATTCAGTGATGCAAAATCACTCTTGTACTGGACTTAGGGCACTCAGGCTTAAATTTAATCCTAACGCTTTTTACTGGTGCAAGAAACACATTTAACAGACAAGAAAAAACATATTTTTCTGTGACAGGAAATCAATTTAATCCATTTGTTGTTTGTTTTTTTCCCAGGCTTATATTTGGCACTCTCTACCCCGCGTATTATTCTTACAAAGCCGTGAAATCAAAGGACATCAAAGAATATGTGAGTAATGAGGTTTGTGGCTGTGCTGCAGGGTTTGTTTCTAAGATTGCTCCTCACCACACTGTAAAGGTGTTGCCTGTATTCTGGGAAAGCTCTTAAACCAGTGCAAGGGGAAGACTGGCCTGAAGGTGGACTGGCTGATTGCTAGGCACAAGTCTTAAATGAGGAGAGCTGGGTTTGTGCTTCTGGCTGCTCTGCAGAGTTGTTGAGCTCTTTGACAAATGTATGCCATTTCTCTGGTGGTGCAAGCTATATGCAGCTGACTTAAAAGGTGTTTGGCATCCAGAGCTGTGCATGTTTTCCTTTGTTTCTGAAGAGCAGAATAAATCAAAGCCTTTTCAAAAAGCCTTGAAGCTTTAGCTGCTCATTCAAAACAAGGATCAGAGGAGGCAACTCGAAGCACATATGACTGAATCCTCAGATAGAAACATCCTTCCTGGTAGAGCAACCTATTTACAGGCAGGTCTGGCCATCTTTTGCTGAAAAATATTCCCTGGGCCCCAATTTCTAAAGGCATATGAGGCCACCAGGGAGGGTGAAATGTGGAAGAATCAAAACCACTTGGATACTGTTGGTATCCTGTAGGATTTGTAATGCCCTTCACAACCTGATCTCTATTAACTTCACTGAACCCAGCTCAGTTCAGATCTTGACTCTTCAATCCTCTCAAGATCCCATGGATAACAAGCCCATTTTCCAGCCTCTGGGTAACAGCATAGATGGCTATCCTATTAAGCCATTAGTGCAAGCTCAAATTGGGACCCTCAGTGGCTGCTGAGATTTTTCTATTAGTTCCCTCCTTCAGATAATGGTTTTAGATATTTTGAGAATCATAAGTGTTACAGAACACATCAGATACTGAAGGTAAAATGTCCCTGCAGCCCTTGCACAGCCGTGCTTCTCAAGGTTTGTACACACTTTGCTAGGAAATGCTGAAGACGTCTGCTAGCATCCCCAAGCAGTGTCTGCCACTGATACTTAACATTTCCATAGTCTCTTTCTGGAAAGTATTTGGTTGAAGGGTCCAATTCCTGTTGGAAATTCAATAAGAAAGGAGGAACTCACATCAAACACATGGGGTCATGACCCAAATGTGGGAACAGCTGATCCAAGACCTGCTCTGCACTTACAATTGGTTTTTAGTTTAATGCACCAGTTGTGGCAATACATCTGTTAGGGATCTGATTGAGGAAAAAAACAACTAACAAAAGAAGTAGTTTATACTGACACAGTACAAACCCTTCATGTACTAGTCAAAACTTACATCACTGTTTATTTTTATTTTGCTTGGTAATAGTCATTTTAATAAATGACATTTTAGGCTGATCCAAGCCCATCCACACCAGGTCTCGGTTTGTGTTTAAAAGCTTTGCTGGCAGTAATGTCAAACTAACAGAATGGTGCTGGCAGTGAGGCTTTGAGGGAGTCACAGTTATGTAAAAAGTCTGGCAGAAGCTGCCCTGGAAAGACGGTGCTCTCAGGTATTTGGCAGTGCCATTCCACTGCTGTAACACTAAATATAAATATACAAATAAATATACATATAAATGTACAGATAAATTTGAGGGGAACAGTTTTATAGCTGAATGACTGGTGCTCAAAAAATAATTTCAGTACCTGCAGGGAGATGGAGAGAGACTACAGGTAATGTCCCCACTGCCTTGGGGAGTAGATGGAGAAAGCCATTTCAGAGCTGGTGAGATCCAGATTTATTGCCACCTCCATCCTCCCTTCCCCAGAGCAGCACCTGGTGTAGGTATCCCTCTTGTACTGCCTTTTTTGCAGCCTTTCTTTATTCTATTGCAATTATCCAGCCTTGGGTAACATGGTCCAGTTCTGCAATTCATGGATTTTCATGGTTTTAACTTCCTTAAGCTTTCTAATATTCCAGCAAAGCTGCTTAGGGATCTCCATTTTCAAATATAGCTAATTAGAGAACAATTTTCAGTTAAATTAACAATTTTTTAAAATTAACATCTCTTTTCCTTTGGAGAGACAGATTCTTAAAACTGTTTGAGCTTTAAGTTTTACAATTTTACAATGGATAAAAAAAATGTTGAGGAGGATTAAAAGGTTTCTCTCTCATTTCCAGTACTTGAAAATTATTCCTTATGTCATCTCTGCAGTGACAGTGCCGCAGAGCATCACGTCACTTGATAAAAATCACTGGCAGCACTGATGGCATATGACAAATACCTTGTTTCTTTCCAAATGTTGTTTAGGGCTCAGTGACAAAAATCCCCAGATTCCTGAATTATTATATACCCTGAGTTTCCCTGACCAAGTCACAGTCCCCAAAGGCTCCTCCTGTGTCTGTCACAATCACCACAAAGGCGACCATCCATAAATCACCCACCAAGCAGTCTACCCTGCAGTGGAGTTACCATAGGTGAAGGCAGTGACAGCACAGCACATGCTTTCACTACCAGCATGAGGTAAAATGCTCTCACCTAAGCCCTAGGTAAGAGATTTGAGCTAACAAACACACTTGCCCTTGTCACTGCAACGGGCTCAGGGTGTGGATGTGAGGAGGCACCGGCACTCAACTGATGCACGCTAATTCAATAAGTTGGGGTGGGTTGATTGTGCTGGTGAGCCCTGGATCATGGGATGGGCAGTTACCTCTTTATCTCTTCCTGGCTAATTTCCCCTGCCTGTACATATTATGTAAGTAATCACTTTTTATCCTAATTGCAGTTTGGCCAACGCCCTAGTATTAACCTTTGCTATTAAGATGAGCCAAGTGAGATTTTTAATGCCAGGTGATAGGGTGTTATCATGTGGACGTGGTCCTCCACTGGCCAGTGGAGATTCCTCTGTAGGGACAGAGTCAGGCTGCTCTTCTTTTCATGAGGCCAATCCTAAAGGCCACAACCTTCCTTCCCAAGAGCTTGTGTGGAAATCTGACGTGTAATTATATACTGAGGTGGGGGGAGCTCTGGCATCTTCAAGTTCAAAGTAATTGCTAAATACACAGGGGCAGGGAAAAGAACCTTTTTTTCTGTGAGAGTTACTCTGTGCACTTGTGCCTGTAAGAGATCGTTTGAGGCCCTTGGGGAAAAATGAACCGGCTGCTGTTTTTGTTCACCAGGTCAAATGGATGATGTACTGGATCATATTCGCACTCTTCACGACAGCAGAGACCTTCACGGATATCTTTCTTTGCTGGTGAGCACCAGATGGGGGAGGGTCTTTGGCATGAGATGGAGAGAAAATGGAAACGCTACATTCCATGCGTATTTTACATGGAGTGTGCGTGGCCTATATATTGCCCCATGGTCAAACTTAAACACCTTCTTTCAAAGTTATCAGCTAAAATGTGTTTTCTACACTCTTTTGGGACAACAAAAAATAGAAGTATTTTAACTTAATCCTGGCTGTAAATCCTCACTTCCAATGGATGTGTCTCCTTCTCAACCACAACAGGCATTGGAAGGGGTTGCCCAGGGCAGTGGTGGAGTCCCCATCCCTGGAGGGATTGAAGAGTTGTGTAGACACAGTGCTGAGGGACATGGGTTAGTCGGGGACTTGTCAGTGTTGGGTTCATGGTTGGACTCGATGGTCTTAAAGGGCTTTTCCAGTTGAGGCAATTCTGGGATTCTCTGTTTACAAGGGGAGAAAAGGGGTGTAAAGGTGCCCTGCCTCCTGAACATGGGGTTAGCAGCTCCAGGTGCGTGGAGGTGTTTTGTGGGGAGGAGCCACGCTTTCTTTCTCAGTGCTGTCATTGGAAAAGCAAGACAGAAGATGGAACTGCTCAGTGATATGTCATCAGTGAGGAATCATTACAGGAGTCTCAGCCCCTGCCTGTCAGAGAAAGGTGCAGCTGATTGCCGAGTTGGATGCTTGCAGAGATCATCACATAAACAGCAGTAGCTTTAGCTACAGGCATAGTTCTAGACTTACCTAGCTGTGTCCTACAGTAAATACACAGACTCTAGGGATCAGGCAGAAGCAGCCCTGCGGCACAGGACTTTGTAGGTTGCTGCGTGGGTGGTTGTTCCTGCGATGTTCTGCCAGGCCCATTCCTGGTTAGGCTGGGTCTATACGGTTTGATGGAGAACAGTGACAGTCCATACTGATGTGGGCTCTCTGGTGCCAGTGGAAGGATTCCTGGTCACTTCTGTCAGGATGAGAGTGTATAAACACCCAATTGTTAGATTCAGTTCCATAAATTTGGATGCTGAAGTTTGGAAATGTTTGGTGCTTGGTTGCCCTTTTTAGTAAGGCTTTTCTAGTGGAAAGCAGCGAGACGAGTAGAATTCAGCATGAAAATGTAACTGTAGTGCACAGCCCTCACATAAAACCTCTCCCTGTGCAGTGTGGCATGCCTGTAGTGAGTCCTCCAGACAAAGGGAATTGGGGGTACTTGGCAACGTGTCAGATCTGTTGAAAAGGAGATAAAAGGCGTTATTGTCTCTCTGCCTAATTTGCATGCAGATCTACCTCCACTGTGTTCATCTGGAGCTTTGTATTATTGGAAGATGTATTATGTGGGTCTCTTGGGAGGAATGACAGAGGGCTTGTCCAGCCTGTGAAATCAAGTATGCTGTAGAGATCCTCAGTGAGGTGGAAGATCAACCTGGCAAATCCATGCTCAGAGCAGAGCATCACAGAGGCCCATTGGGTCAGACTTGGATGTTCTATGGTCCAGCTGGCTCGGTGACAGTGCTCTGCTAGCCCAGCAGGAGTCTGTCTGAGTCCAGCTGTGCTGCTGCACAGCCATCACAGGGTCTCTGTGCTGCTCTTGCTTGCCCCTGCTTACAAAGGGTAGTGTTGGCTCATGACACTGCTGGCAGCAACGTACCTGCCCGCTTGAGGATGCTGCTAGCTGGCCTCTAGGCTTTGTCCTCCAGAAAACAGTCTGGATCATCTAATCTCAAGAAGTCCCTGGCTTGTTGTTACAGCTAAAACATGTCCTGTTGTTAGTTAGTGTCTTGCATATTTTGCAGTGCTACTGGAAAGCCACAGCATGGATCTGCACCTTTGTGTTGCATGTTGCTTCGACAACAAAGGTTCTTGTATTTCAGTTTCAGTCAGATAAGTGTTATCTTAAAAGCAGGAAGGCAGAGAGGTGAAAGGTGCATAAATATATCAATGAAACACTGATTTGCTGGTTTGCTCTTTGCTCCCTCATAATGACCGGACATGCTGTGAAGGCAGCATCTATGCCCTTTGCATGTAGAAAGCTCTTCTTATCACACAGCAGAGTCTCTTCCAGACCATTAAATAATGTCCGTGATACCTGAGTAAAGATTTACTCACATTCCTAGTTGAGATATGAGTGAATGGGCTTTGGTCTTTGGATTCTTTGGTCAGCAAAAGCTTCCCTAAGCTAGACTGGCCAGTCCCCTCCTGTGCTGAGCATCTCTAATTAAGGGCAGTGTTAATTTGGGAGTCGACATTAACAGCTCTTTTTCTTCTAGGTTTCCATTCTACTATGAACTTAAAATAGCTTTTGTAGCTTGGCTGCTGTCTCCGTACACAAAAGGCTCCAGCCTCCTGTATAGGAAATTTGTTCATCCAACGCTGTCTTCAAAAGAAAAGGTAATCCCAGGTGCTTGGGTCCTCTCTGGGTGGAGCACATCTACAGCATGTTAACTCCAGTATTCCTATCACTCATTTTCATTGAAGGACTGGGAGTTGCTGATTCTTGTCCTCTCTCATTTGATCATCTCCTTTTGGTTGGTGTTTTTGTTCTTTGTGGTTGTTGTGTTTTTAAATACTGGCATCTGTCCAGTGCACTCACACATATTAACTCATCTTTGTGCACTTGAGATGTTGGGAGGGACGGAGATAAAAATACCTCCCGAGCTGCTTTGCATGTACTGGCTGAATATAGCTGGTGTGCTGTGTGGTGGCTGGATAGAATGATTAGAGAAACAGGGTCTGACAGCCAGGGCTCCTTAACTTTGTTCCCAGCTCTGCCTAAAACATTGTACAGCCATGAGACAAATAGCCAGGCCTGTCTGAAAGGGGCTTAGCAAGCACTTGCCTGGCTGAGAGACGTATAGTGTGGTGAAGTAAGGTGTGTAGCATGTTGAGGTCCTGGGTTGGGAAATGTCTTGCTCAAATTCCTGATGCTAATTTTAAGGTGGGGGGAATTACAGCTTGGAATATTTGCCTGCCTAGGAGATTCCTGTGGCTGTGGATGGGACATTGTCAGGCAGATCCATTTGGCTCATGTGGATATGTGAGCCAAGAATCAGTCACATATCGACATGCAAACTCCTAAGAGGTGAATAACCGCTTCCCACATTGGCAACTATGGAAGTGGAAGATCTCTGTTTAGCCACGGGCAGTGCAGCAACAGTTGTATCTGAGTCCTGTCCAAGAAGGACAGTATCCCCTGTTTCTCTGCTTCCTGGGAACTTCTCACAAGTAGTGCTTATGCATTTTGGGTTGCCACCTCTTAGGGAGGGAATCACTACACAGCCAGCAGCTTCTCACAGCTTCCAGTCCCTACTAACCCAGCACGTCCAGTATCTGAGCATTGTCATCCATTATCATCCAGGACCCTGTGTCTGGAGGGAGGGAGGGTGGGAGGGTGAGGGCAGGAACTTTCATAACCAATTGACTGTATATTGGGCAGCATCGAAGCAGAAGCTCTAGACCTGCCAATTCCATGGGCATGTTGAAGCTAGACTCTGCAGTGATGTGCAGAGATATCTCAGATACTTCTGACACCACCAGTCCTGGACCCAGAGCAGAACAGCTGCAGCTGCCCAGTGTCATAATTGACTCTTTTTGACCACGGGGCAATCCAGTTTCTCCTTAGAGTCCATATATTGCAAATGGCTCCTGACACACCCTTGTCCATTCTGCCCAGGGGGATGTGTCTGTCTTGCTTGCAGAACCTATTGGTGGTGGTTGCACTGTGCAAGTGTATCCCAACTTTGGGTTCCAATCTTCCATTTGCAGAATAATGAGTTCCCAAAGCCTGCAGTGGGAGTTACTGCTCCTCTGCAAACCTTTCCTCTTGCAAACACTGGCTGTGAACTTCTCTTCAGCCAAGGTGGAGGAAATGGAGGATGTCTGCCTCTATAGAAGATGACCTCTCCCTGCCAAGAGTTTGAGGCTGGGAGAACCCTGAACTTGTCCTTTTTGTGCTTTTTTTGTTTGTTTGTTTTGTTGTCTGCTGTGACAGGAGATCGATGACTGCCTTGTCCAGGCAAAAGACCGGAGCTACGATGCCCTTGTGCACTTTGGGAAGCGGGGGCTGAACGTCGCAGCCACAGCAGCTGTCATGGCAGCTTCAAAGGTAAAGGTGCGGGTCAGGATGGTGATTCATTAGCAACTCATTTGCATCCATCGCCAACAGCAGCCACCACGTGGAGAGAGAGAGATGGCAGGGGCAGAGATTCTCTCAGTGATCTTGATCATGCCTCCCAATCTCCCATTCACCAGCCACACAGGACCTTCTTGGGATGAAGACAGTACGTGTGGTGCCTAGTGAACCTACAGGAGGTTGGAAATGCAGGATGAAGACCAGGGTCTGCCTCAGGCTTCTGTTGAATTTGATATTTTCCATCAGTACCCAGGTGACAGTGTTAGCAATGCTGTTTATCACAGCCTGTGCTCTTCATTTTCACTATCAAAATAGGAGCGTGCTTCCAGGAAAGATGCTGATGTTAGGTGAACACAGTTAGCACCTTCTGTGGCGAAGGGAAAGGCCATCTGCACCCCAGTTTGTCAATTGTTATGCTGAACTGTTGAGAAATCTGGAGGATCTAGTGACCTGTAATTTGGGTACTGACAGAAAGCAGATGTGGTCAGAAGTTCGTGAAGGCTCAAAGTTCATCTGCAAGGCTGACACATAACTTACCTGGTGTATAATTCTCTGGAGACACATTTACGTTAGAGTGGATGGGAAGTGGCATTAGCTGCTTCTGGAGAACAAATAGATGTTGGATGAGTGGTCTCATTTGAGGAGTTGTATCCTGGACTCTGTTCCTGGCTTAAAGCCAGCACCAGAAAATAGCTGTTATCTCTGCTCTTTGCATAAAAGCTGCAAGGACTTGATAACTGCATTTTGTGATCCTGCTTGCTGGCCATGGATTATCATGGCTTGGGGCAGATGTGCACAGTGACACAGTGATAGATATCCTCGTGTTTTGAGGGCGACTTGTATAAAGGGTTCTGCTTTCATGCAGTCAGATACAATGCCTCTTGCAAAAGAACAGTAGAAACATATGGGCAAGGTGGGTGCTGGTATTAGGAAAAACAGATGAATGGAGTTGAAGGAAATTATTTTCCTCTGTCAAATGCTTTTCTTATGACCTCAGGCACATCATTTTACTATCTCCTGGATTTACCTTTCTTAAAAATGCATAATACATCCTTAGGAGGCCAAATGCCATAAAATCTATAAAGCATGTTGAATGCAAGGTACTATAGAATTGGGGAGCCCCTGGCATGTGCCACACACACCCAAGATTCCAAGGATATGTAAAAGCTATATCCCATTCCAAAGAAAAGCCCAAAATTGCCTCATTTTCCCCTGCCAAGCATTGTGCAGACTGTGGCTGTCAGGCCTGGCTGAGTTCTCCTCAACTGTAGCTCTTCAGTGGGGAGGCTCTGCTGGCCCAGGGACTGCTGGCTAATTCAAACCTGGACTGAAACCTGGGATAAACATGGAGCTGAGGCAAAGCTGTGTGTTATATGCCCAACAAAAAAACACTTGTGTGATGCCTCCATGACACTTAACACTTGTACTGCTGCTGTGTGAGCTTGAAGAAGTTGCACCATGGACATAAATAGGCTCTGGGAATGCCTGTTTTACAGCACTGCCTTTCCTCAGAGGCCCTTCCTACAAGGTGCTTCAGACTCTCTGTGCTAGAGCTGTTTTTAGGACAGAGTTGGAAACTATTTGTGAATCCTGAAGAAACTCTGACTCCTGTTTGGGCAGCTTCTGAATATGAAAAGCTCAACAGTAGCCCAGACCCACAGTCACAACCTGTTCATCTCAGGACTGCAACAGTGTCTTCATCAGCTCTTCAACCTGAACAATCAGCACCACGGTTTTTCTTCCCACTGTTCTGCTTTTCTGTATTGTTTTGTTTTGTTTTGTTTTGTTTTTTTCTTAAGACTCTCACTGCCTTGACATGTGGCTCCAGTGGCAATGGGAGGCTGGGTAGAAGGGGGAAGAGTCTCCAGGGTACAAGGAAGCCATTGTTTTGTGTGAGTTAATGAAGCTCCCCATTCAGTGGTGGAAGAAAGCAACTCTGTGACTTGTATGGTATTGTTGTATTGCACATCTGCCAGCCTGACCTGAGAGAAAACAGTTAAGATAATGCGACCTGTAAATGGACCAGAAGAGTCTTTCCTGCACACTGCTATGGGGAGAGGAAAATGATCTGTTGATAAGATTGAGAGGTTGCTATTGAATTGATTGATTTTTACAGCAAAGCAAGGACTGATCATGTCTTTGCTTCTACCTTGACATTTAAATTACTTCTAATATGTCAGGAAAAATAGGAGTCCTGTCTTCCTTCACCACTTCAGCATGTGGTCTTCAGTAAGTTGCTTTCTTCTATGTGTATCAGGGTGCAGATCCAAGAGACAAGGTGAGCTGATCTGACAGCTTTCCTCCTCCAAAATGAGATAATGCTCCTGCTCCCAGTGGATTACTATGCACCAGCTCTTTCGACCTCCTCAGATTATCTCTATTCTATCAGAAGGCTAATCCAGAAAGAGAAAGAAAGGGAGTCCTGTTTTTTGAGCCCACAAATGTGTCTCAAGTGCCTGAGCCAGCACAAGGGAAGGGACAGAACTGCATTGTGAGGAGTATGGCCAGAGGAAAGGAAAGGAAAGCAAGATCACCCCTTCCTGGTCAAGGGAAGCAGACAGATTAAGCACTGCTGCTCATGGGACCACACCCTTAATACATTTAAACTCTTCATGGTGTAACAGTCAGGAATTGTTGAAGCAACTTCTGTCCCATGCCCTTCTCAGACTGAATTTCTTGTTTTATTGCCAGGGAGAGTTGAATGGCTGTGATTTACAGCCTGATGTGTTGCAGTACAGTAGTGCCGAGCTGGGATTCCTCAGGTACTGAGGATGTGAAGTGTGATGGGTCGGGTGTGGACATGTCTCCATTTAGCTGTCCTTGCTGCTATGAAGGGAGTGGTTTCCAAGAGAGGAGTGATACAAGCAGGTACTGGTGGTAGCACCTTCTGTTGCCCTGGTTTTCAGCTGCTGTTAAATGTATGTCAACGCCCTTACTTGCTCACTTGAGAAGGAGGTACAACAGAGCTAGATTATCCTGCATGAGAGAAGTTTAACTGACTAATTATCTGGAAAACACTTTGAGCTGACAGGTGCCAGGCAAGATTGCAGTGCTGTACTTGGGAAGAAGTTTCCAGGAAGGGAGAAAAGAGAATACTGTTCCTGAGACTTGTCCCAGTTTTCCCAGTGCCAAGGTTTGAGGGTCTCCAGCTAGCCTGTGTTGAGTGTAGTTGATTTAAGTGAGCCCTGAACAGGTTCATTGGGTTTCAGCCTTTAAAGAATTGTGTTAAAATTGGAATCTTTAGAGATCACCATATATTCAGAAGCTCTGAGCTCCTGCAGCTCCCATGGAAAACGTGGCTTTTCCCTGCAAAGGAATGTGAGGATCTGTCTTATTTCTTACTTCACTTGAATTAATGGATAAGGAAAAGATGGTTTTCTATTAAGAAATGGATCCTCAGACTTTGCAAGTCAACATCTTCTGGTGGCAAATACACAGTGAGATGCTGAGCTGGAAGTGTACTCTGTACAGACCTGTTTTCAGTGAATTAGCTTAAATCTAAAGGCTCCTGTACTTGCAGACGTGTCTCCCACTGTGCATAGCCCTGTCCTGTCCCTTCTCTCTGAGCTGTGGTAACTGATCTTGTGCTGCACAGGATCTGTCATGATCTTTTGTCTTGTGTGGCTCTCTGGTTACACTTTGTGTCTGACAGGCTGCTACTTACGAATTTACCACAGGCTCAGGTGCTGCAGGCTGTGTGTAATCTCACCTTGTTTATCTCTGATCCCCTGGCCCTTTCCCCTTTCTACCTGAAATAGCCAACAGTTTTAGTTAGCCAAGTGCAGCCTTGTCTCCCTTCCCCTTCCTCCTGCTCCCTTCCCTTGCTCTGTTTTGTTTTGCAGCCACAGTTGTGCTAACCCTGGCACAAACCCGTGCCAGTTCATTTTACAGGCTGAGGAGCTGTCAGTGTCCCAAGTACCCTGAGTCTGCCCAGCTGGCTCGCTTGGGTGTTTACTCTCTCTCTGAAGAGTCTATTTTTGATGCTCTCTAAGCAGACAGAGCATTGGATATCTGCTCTTATCACCCTGCTAGATGTTCAACACAGATCTTTTCCCTGCCCCCAACAGCTTGCATCCCCACCAAGGAGCATAATCTCATTTGGGGCTCTGTAATCCTGTCCTCGTTGCTTGGTCATTCTGTCACATGCTGTGATTTCAAATGGGTCAGTCCTAAGTGGCGGGATTAGATGACCAGGCAGTAAATCCTGCTGCTCGTTGTATGTTTTCAATTAGTTCCAACTAGTTCAGCCATTCTTGCTGAAGGAAGAGCACTGACCACCACCTTCTTTCCAGCTCACCTTGAGGGAGGAGAGGAGAAGCAGAAAAGGAACCTGCTTTTGGGTCAGAGCAGAAGGGGAGCAGCAGCACAGCTGTTATGTTCCTGGTAGCAGGGCAGGTACAAGGCCTTGGCTGTGCAGCAGAGCTGTCAGATGGAAGCCTGGGCGTAACTGGGCTTTTCATTGGCACCAGTCAGGTTTCTAGTGTAAGCAGCTGGGACATGAGTGTGGCTACAGTGAGGAGCAGTACCGATGGCTTGGCTGCAGCACCAGCCTCCTCCAACACACTTGTATGTACTCCCTCCCAGCGGGTGACATACATGTACATACATACACGTATGTCACCACGCTCCCAGCGCTTTCTCATCCTCTGCCTGTCACCCTGAGCCTCCCACCACCTTCCCCTGTCCCCAGCCCTTTTACTCCCTGCTTCTCTTCCCAAGACCCACCCTAGCCATTGCCTCCTCTGTCTCTACAACCCCTCCCATCACCAGTTTTACACTCTCCCCCAGTTCTCTGACCCTCTCCTTCAAGCTCCTGGGTTTCCCAGATCCTGTTTGCATGTGTCCTTATTCCTCACTCTAACCAAATAAATTCTGCCAAACAGGCCAATGTCTTTCCACACCCCTAGACAAATCCTGCTCTCAACCACTTAACCGTCCTCAAGCTGCAGCCTCAACTCTATTCTTCAAAGGAGAGTTGCAGAAAACATCTCACAGCCAACAGATCATTGTAAGTTTCTGATAATGTACCTTCTTCTGCCCTCCTGTGTGTAGGGCAGGGACTGTTTGTACAGCAGCTGGTGCCGTGGCCTGTTGTGTGCCTCTTGGTCAGGCACAGCGTGCTGCTGGCAGTGGGCATAGTGCCTTGACAGGAGATGATAAATGAAGTGGAGGGAGCAGGCACGCATGACTGGTGTCCATGAAAAGCCCGTTTGTACCTAATAAGTCTGAGAAACAGTCCAGGAGTTTTTCATGCGTGGGGAAATAGGGCTTGTGGTGCTGGCAGAGCTTGCAGTCACTCTGGTTATCAGTTAAAAGGACCAGGCATGCAGACGACAGCGGGAAGGTTTCAGTATGTGCATCCAACTCCTTAACGTTCAGGAGTTCAGTGTCAGCAGTTCCCAAACTGCTTCCACACGCAATCACCTGTCTGGTCCAGCATCATTGCTTCCATCTCCACCTTTGGGCTCACCACCCCCTGGGGGGTTGCAGCTCCACTACTTTAGGTCCCTTAGCCCAAGAAATTTATTGGGAAGTTTCCCAGTGCATTTGGTGTTTTTTAAACCAGGCTGCTGGAAGGGCAATGCTAGTGAGGATTTAGATTTTATCTTCTCTAGCCAAACAGCCCATTTCCTTTATTTCCAGTATCTGGCTGGTATAGCCAGTGCAACTCCCTGAAAGTCAGTATTTAGATCCCTACTTTTCCATGAGAATTCAGACCTATTTACTGTGAGAGTTGGGAGCAAAAACTTGTACTGGAGAGAGGTGCTGCCTGTTGTGCCATGAGAGTGGAGAACGGCACTTTTGCTTGAATTGGGAAAGAGGGAGGAAGGGGGTGGGGAGCATCCTTCCCTTTGTCTGAGACACTGGATAAAACCTCTTTGTAATTATTAGATTCCACTACTCGGAGGGAGAGTGTTTCAAAGAATCATGGAATGGTTTGGGTTGAGGAAAGGTCCTTAAGGTCTTAAAGGAAAAAAGGTCCTTAAGACCTTTTCCTTAAGGTCTTAAGGAAAAGACCTTAAAGATAATCTAGTTCCAACCCCCCGGCTGTGGACAGTGTTGCCAACCACGAGATCAGGCTGCCCAGAGTCCCATCCAACCTGGCCTTGAATGCCTTCAGGGATGGGGCATCCACAGCTTCTCTGGGTGACCTGTTCCAGTGTCTCACCACCCACTTTCTTTGGGTGAAAAATTCCCTCCTAATATCTAACCTAAATCTCCTCTCTCTTAGTTTAATACCATTTCCCCTTGTCCTGTCACTATCTGCCATGTAAAAAGTCACTGTCCCTCCTGTTTATAAGTCCCTTCAAGTACTGGAAGGCTGCAACGAGGTCTCCCTGGAACCTTCTCTTCTCCAAGCTAAACAAGCCCAGCTCCCTCAAACTTTCTTTGTAAGAGAGGTGCTCCAGCCTTGTGTTCATCTTCAGGAGTGATTTAGAGTACGCCGTTTGAGAGACCTTTGGGAACCCATTAGTGTTACCCAGAAAGGCTGAGCATGCTGCTTTTGAAAGTAGCTTCCTTTAAAAGATCTTCATTTGGGATCCAAAATTAAAGATCTTATGGCTGAGCTATGTTACACCAATAAAAAGAACAGCGAATGGTTTTCTTGAAACATACGGTAGTGTGCCACTGATCACAGTATTTTGTGAACTGTTGGTGTCACAGTGTGATGTATCTGTCATTCTTAAGTCTTTGAGAATCTGTTTTTCCCAAATCAATAAACACCCAATGCTGTTTGAGCTACAATCCAGGTAGCTGTTTCCAGTTTGTCTTTCTTGTTGGCTCTTTCGTTGGTGTCTCCAAGAATCAGACAATAGCCTGTGAACACACAGGACAGCAGAACCAAACAATAAATTTATACAGAGAGACAATAACAAACAGTTCCCCGGAGAGGAAATGAACTGCACAAACAAGGGTGGATGAAATTGAGTTTCCACCATCAATATTAACGTCAGCTGGTTTCCCTTTGAGTCTTCAGTGCTGTCACACATCTCCAAACTGGGTAGCTGTTTCAGGCTAGGCACGGCACGCAGGCCCTGGCCGCAGGGATGTTGCTTGTAGGGTATTTGTTGTGTTCATATGGTGGCAGAAGCAGTTTCCTTCTTCATTCAGGCCGGTTCTCAGAGCATAAAGCCAGTGGCTTTGCTCTTAGCAGGGCCTGTCTGCAGCCAGACACGATAACGCTTCTGCGTGCAAACTCCCACTCATTGCCCTGAGTAATTCCCCAGCATTACCCTACTTCTCAGAAGACCTGTCCGTCACCAGGACTAAAATGACTGTCACATGTCCCTCACCTAATCCTGTGCCTAAATTAATCATAAATGCACTCTGTTAAGATCTTAGTGAATTGTGGATTATAGAGGTGGCCAGACACTGGGAGTTTCTCCAGTGGGAAGCATCGATCAAGTGCAAGGAGTGGAGTGGCAGCCCGTTGTGTTTATAATTTGCTTTACTCTTTAAACACACTTGCTAGGTAACACCCTGTCAGCTGGGGTTATGGAGTGGTTTCTCCATCTCTCTGGGAGAGCTGAGGAAGGGAGAACCTGCATTCAAAGATGTAGTCCACAGGTGGGTGTCCCGGCTTTTTATGTTTATGTGAGTCCCTGCACATGGTGCCCAGTGTCATGCTTGTATCTCGCCTTGATTACTTACACTTCAAATAGACCTTATTGTCAAAGCTTTTATGTGTGTTGCCACAATGGCTCTCTTTTTTCCCTTGCTAGGTCTCTCAGCTACTTCATTTACACTTGTATTTGGACCAGAAAAAAGGGCAGGTAATCTGCTGAGTGCTTACACTAACCCCTAACTAACGTCTGCCTCCCCATTAGACTAGTTTGAACTGTTTTCAGCTGAGATTGGTCTGAGGCCAGATGCTGTCTGCTCCACTTCCAGTGGGTAGATCTTGCGTGCTGAGCTTTAAAAGCCTGTCTTTGATCTCATCAGCAAAATGCCTTCCAAGTCCTCTGCTGGCAATCAGAGAGCCTCCAGCAGCCAGGCAGGGAGCTTTGTACGTGGAAAGCCCATCTAATACAGGTTGTTGCTACTGCATCGGCCAAGCTGCTGTGTTTGCTGTTGTTTTCTCACTATTGGATAAAGGGAGCCTTTCTCCCACTGCTGTGATCTCATTAGGACAGTTTGGGTTGCAGTGGAGCTAGTGAAGCCAGGACTTGGCTCAGAAGTGAAGATGCATCTCTGCAACCATTTTCTGATACGTGTGGTTGGGGAAGTTCACAGAATCACAGAATAGTGGGGGTTGGAAGGGACTTCAGTAGATCATCTAGTCCAACCCCCCAAGTTCTGCTGACACCATAGGACACACTGATGTCCTAGGAACGTGTGCTACACCTTGTAGTGAATATGTGCAGAGTGGAGGCTGTAACATGCATGTAGATGTGTCTGCTAATGTGTAGGAGAACTGCTAACCAAAGTTACAGCAAAAAGAGAGGAGAACATTAACAGGTCTACCACTGTGCTGAAAGTGTGGTCCCTTGCCTGTCCATTAACTGCTGATCCTAAGATGCAAAAGGCCAGAAGGTGCCATGCTGTATTAACACTGACTGTATTAAAAGCTTCTCTTTTATGACTTGGCATTTTTTGGTTCCTGATTTGTGTCAGTTCACCATGCTGTGTTATAGTTTCCACAGCTGCAAAATGGAGTTTGTAGGTATTAGAGGTGTTTTGAAGCCTAAATAATCTCTACAGAATTCTTTCAGATTGTCAGACTGAAGGTATGATAAAATCTAGACACTGTTATTTGTTTATATTTAGATCATTTTTAATGGGACTTGGTTATATGTGCCTCATTTTATTTACCTAGAGCCTATGTAAAGCTAACTACATATGTGGAATATTTTAAATGAATAATTCCATTGGATGTAAACCCAGTTTTTCCAGACTCCTAAATCCATCTCTTTCTAAAGAGTTTTACTTCAAATGTGAATGTGGAGATTAATTATATAGAGGTAAAGTAATGAAGCCAATTCCAGCTATTTCTGATGGAGTGCCTTTTAGAGTGTGTGATACAATAATGACTTCAGGTTTTGGAAAGGATCAAGATTTCAGATCTTTCCAAGCAAATATTGGTTGCATCAGTGTTTGTGCTCTGGGCCCACAGAGGTTAGTGTTCATTTCTGGAGATGATGATGTCTGCATCATTTAGAGGAAGGGAGCATGCAGGTTAGCTGGCTTTGGAAGCTCAGTATTTTTATACTGTTTTGTCCCACTCTTTAAAGTAAAAATAAGGAGAGAATGTGCTAGATGTGGGGAATTAAAGTATGCCTATATGACAACTGCAATTTTGACCAAAGCAGACAGAGATGTACCTAAATTGGTTTTAGATTAATTACTATGCCACATGGATAGGAGCTTTAACTTCCTTAGAATCACAGATGAGCTTCTGCAGCTTAACTGTCCATCTCTTGATGGGCCATGCCCTGATACCATTGGTAGTGTCATGAGTCTAAATAAGGTTGATACCAGGTGATAGCAGTTATGAGGGGCTGATCTTACCATTTCCTTTTTAGTATTTGTCTTTTGTCCTATTCAGTAGCACTGAGACCTGCCCAACCTGTCAGTTCTCTGCCCCTGTAAAGAGGGAACTGTCCCATGTGTGGTTGGACTCAAAGATCTTAAAGGTCTATTCCAACCTAAATGATTCTGTGATTCTATGTACGGATCTAGTGAGGTTGGTGGGTCCTGGGAGAAGAAGAGGTGAAGGAAGCCTGAAGAGGTCTGCTTTCAGCTTGTGCTGTTCCTTCACTTATGAAGTGAATTTCCCTAGGGACAAGATCAGATGAATTTGGGAGCAGGTACACTATGGTGAGCAGGGAACAGAGACGCACCTGCTCCCACTTGTTGCCACCAAAACTTCACCATCTAGTAAAATCAGTCTACTGGATCAGAAGTGCTGTGCTTACAGGGACAGTCTGCGTCCTAGGAGAAGATGGATGAGGTAGCAGTTGAGCCTAGGCAGGCAGTCTTAGGCCCAGGGAGAGTAGGGCTCAGTCTTCTAGCACCACTTCATGCTTATGTGCTCTACCAGAGGATGAAGTCCCCAAAATACAGGTCCCACACTGCCAGCACAATCATCCTGACAGGGCAGTTGGTGTTCAATGAAGGGAGAGAGTTGGTGTCATCCACAGTCCCACAGCCCTTCTAGTCCCCATTTTCAAAAGGCTGTATGACACCACCACGCTGTTTTGCTGCTGACACAGGGAAATGCTGTTATCACAGGGACTGTGACATGATATTACCGCTGCCACGGTCTGTAGGATGAAACTAGCCCAGATCTGTGAGGACATGCTGCAAACATGCCTCTGGCCTGTGGTGTAGACATAGCTTCAGGACCTGGATCTTCTCTCTGTGCAGACACACGCTGTGCTGAAATTTCCAGGACATCTCCCATGTCCGTAGCAGTTGGAAGAGCATCTGTATGGCCAAGATGGAAAACAAAAATTCCCAAAACAGCTGCTTTTCATCTTCCACATGATTGTTTTAACCAAATACGGCCCAAAATGTGTGCTGTGTTAAATCTATTCTGTTGTGAAATAAAGCTATTAACTTTTTTTTTCTTTTGTTAATAAATGATAAGTCTTATTGTGGAATAATAAACGTTACAGCTGGATAAAGTCTATTGCTAAAACATGTAACTACAGCAGTGTGAATTCTCACAGTGCTGACTTTTCAAATGCTTGTGATTTCATATACAGCAGCTGCTTATCTCAGACAGGAAAATTAAGGTTGGTAACATTTTTACTCTGAAACCATCCTGATTCCATTATAATCACAATTTTCGTCATGTTTCTATTTGGGGTCAAGTAGAAATGTGGCAACTGGGAAAGATTTGGGAGTGTTGTGTTGTGCCCTAGAAGCAATTAAATTAAGTCTGTCCCTACAAAGGCCAAAGGTGCAAAAATTTGGAAGAAAATTAATGAAAGGGAAGTTGGAAGGTTTTCACACGTGTTTACTGTCTTCACTCAGCCTGAGCCTTTGCTGTCCCTGCCATTTCTGAGCTTTGGACAAACTGTTTCATGGAATGGTAGGAACAGTAATATTTTGCTATTATCTGATGAGCAACCTTTAACTTTGCTGTTATGAACTCAGGTTAAATTAAAGCAAAAATCAAGAAAAGACAATTTTTAATTTTTTTTTTTCCTGTTTTTTCCTGGATGAAGCCAAAGTTGTTCAGCAGAGCTGCTGTGACTGTGTATTCAAGGCTGTGGTTTGTACATGTTACATGCTAACGTAATGGATTCACAGATGACAGGCACATATCAGGCCCTTGTTTCAGAGCTGTCTCTGGGGCTTTTGATCATTATATGGTGCTATATCACAAGTTGCAATGCAAGAATATTAACGTGTCTTCTTCATTTTAGACACCGGCCCAGGTTGCCCAAGGAAGTTGTGGATGCCTCCTCCCTGGAAGTGTTCCAGGGCAGGTTGGATGAGGCTTTGAGCAACCTGGTCTAGTGGAAGGTGTCCCTGCTGATGGCAGGGGGATTGGAACTGGATGATCTTTAAGGTCCCTTCCAACCCAAACCATTCTATGATTTTCAATGCAAAGGGATGTGCTAGTGCCCTCTTCCCTGTCAGGTTGGTCTGATGGATAAATATTGTCTCTAATCCGATTCACATCCACATACATCGATTACTCGCTGGAATTAAATGGTATTTGGGTTAACTGGCTGAGCAGAGCAGCTGGGAGGAGGTTAAAAGCTTGAGCAGTGCTGACACTTGAGCTGGAGGTGCCCGAGGAATACAGCGCTCAGGTTACATCAGCTCACGGATCGCTCACCCTCTGGCTTTGCTGGTGCAGTCATTCTGCAACAGCAAAATATTATTTAGTGATCTGATTGCTCTCAGCTTGCTCTTGCTACGGGTCTGTCTGTTATGGTCAAGCTGCAGGGTAGAATGTCTTGTTGTTAACTTTTAAGTCAGCTACTGAGAAGAGCGTAGCTGTGCAGGAATTCAGTGCAAGCTCCACAGCCCACCCAGAACTGCATTGCACTGAGTTCTGGGCAGATGAGATCACACCCAGCTAACCAGCCATGCAAGGAAATTTCAGTATACCAGCCCAGTGACACTTGCATTTTAGACTGCAGAGTAGAGGTACCTTAGTCTGGCCCAAGAAGAAAAACTTGAGATGCCTGTTGGAGTGAGAACATGTCCCAAGAGTGATTCAGCCACTGGCAGGAAAGTAGCCAAAATTCAGGCATTGACTCTTGTGGCAGGTTGGAGAGTGAGATGGGAGAGGTGAGATTTTAACAAAACATCAGCTCTATGGACTCCACTGCCAAGCATATAAAATAAACGAAATAAAATGCTAGCAAAAAAAAAAGCCACATCCATTTAAAATGCTTCAAAAAGTAGAACAGGCTAATGAGAGAGCAAAAAGAGCATGTGGCTGTGTGGAAACTTCTTTGTAGTAACCTGCAGAAAAGCTGTATGCTGCCAAATTCAGTATACATAGAGAGATCTTAAGAAACTAAAGATTCAGTAAAATAAAGAGAAAAATCCCAGTGCAGCTCCACCAGGTAACTGCTGTACAGAGGACAGTTCAGTTTTCTTTTTCTTAGATAATGCATATTTCTCCTGGTGATGCTTTGGAACAGCACTGAGGAGTTATCATCATGTGTTCTTTGCTTCTTGCCGATGCAGAGAGGTGCTGTAGTCCTGATGTAGAGCCTCCCTGTGCTTAACTTGATATGCTGTCGAGTTGTGAAGGTAGTTTGAACCCTTAAAGGATTTTTTTTGTGTGTGTGAAAAACTTCAGGCTGAAAAGTTGGGAGATTACTGATCTAGCAGTTTTCTTGAATGTAGAAAGTGCAAGCTCTCAGTGACTGGAGTTGTAAGCACCCGATGCCTTGTCTACTTACAGTCCCTAAAAATAAGGTGCTAAGAAATTAAGTGGGGTAGAGGCAGTGATTGTCCATCAGTCTGCACGCATGATTTCTGAAGTGATGGTGGTAAATCAGTACTTGTAGGTAAATTAATGTGTTACCTTCCCAACCTATCAATGCCAGTGCACTAGGGCACAGGCAGTGTTGCTGAACGGCTTTAGCAAGGAACGTGTCCAGTCTTGCCTTTGATCCTGGATGGTCAGGATGAGTCCCTTCTCTGTGCCAGGCCAGCACCAGAGTGTACTCTCCACTGGCCCCTCACCTGCACCCTGGTTTTGTGGGCAGGATACTCACATCTGCAGCCCAGAAGGGAGCAGTGATATATTCTGGTCCAGCCCCAACCCAGAGCCCTCTGGCAGTGTTCAGGTTATGCTTCCACTTGCATACTGCTTTGTCAAATATGGCTCCAAATGAAGGTGGTGTGGGAGTTGCTATGATGTGCCTTATCTGTTTTCTTAGACAGGGCAATACACCCATTGATTTTTTCCTAATTTACACTAGCAGACATAATTTTAGAATCAGGCTCTATGTATTTATTTCAATATTTTTTTCAAGACTGTATGCTATGAAATATCTTTCAGACCCTCCCCCCTCAACAAAATCTTAAAGCCTAAATGTACTTTTTAACGGTTATGTTATTTATATTGTGAATATCACTTAATGTAGCCATCAGAGAAGGACAGATAGGTTCTGTCTTGACTGTATTTTCTGGCATTCTTATTTTATGGTAGTGGTGCAGTATGAGGGTTAGAGAATTCAGAAAGAGGTATACTTATAGTCAGCTTCTTGATGGGATGTAGTTTTAATGAAAAGTGTCTTTTAACCAACCCATCCTTTATGAAGAACAGCTACATTCCTTTCCCCAAGTGACGTGTTTGTTGCCTGATTGAGAGTAATCTAAAAAGAAAGAAAAATGTACTAGCTCATTTCTTCCTTAAGCTGTATGAAAAAAAAGCACAGGAGTATTTCTTTGCATTTAATAATAACTTTCTATTACTTTAAAAGTTCAAATTTTCTGTGCCTTGGAAATTCTCAGTATGACTGAGAAGAGCTGGGTGAGTATCATCATAGATGATTAACTTTGAAAGGGAGTTATTTTGATGGAATAACTGTGTTTCTGAAGCCAAGCACCTCTTTGACTCAGATCCTAGGGAAGAAAAGTAGCTACTAGAAAGAGACAAGAATATCCTGCTCCTTTAGATGTGGCCAAGGCACATCTGAAGCTTCACATTTGAAGAATCAGAAAGGGTCACCATCAAAAACTTGAATGATCAGACTTTGTGCATAGAACCACTCCAGAAGGAAGAGCAAAGAGAGGGAAATTACGCTTTTAACAACTCATTTTTATCCTCTCTAGGTTATTGAACCAGGAATTTTTTTCTCTTCCCATTGTACTGATGGATTTCAATGAAGTTAGGGGAGAGAAAGGCTTAAAAGGCACTGTGGAATCTAACTTTTGTGTGTGTTATTTGCTTGTTTGTTTAACTAGGGACAGGGGGCCCTGTCTGAGAGACTAAGGAGCTTTAGCATGCAGGATCTCTCGACGATTCGTGGAGACAGCAGCAGCACTGTTCCTCCTTCAGTCACTGTACGAACAAGTAGCAAACAGAGCCAGCCAAAAACATCCAGAAGTGCATCAGAAGGCACTGGCAGCTCAGGTAAGTGCCAGTGCTATTTTTGGTGTTGTGTTGTCTGGAATATGGCACAGCTGAATGAAGTCATGCAGTTGGCAGGAATATATAGAAACAGACATTGCAGGCAGCACATACCAGGATTCACAGGACACAGACAGGCTGTTGAATCTCTTGGCACTTAAGAGAGAAACCAGTATCATTCTTTGATACTATTCCTGGCTGGTACCAAGGACTGGACTTGAACATGTGAGGGAGCCAGCATGAGTCCTTGAGCAGACAAGTTAGGCTCTGGGCTGGGAGCTGCAAGCTGTGGTGGGTTTTCAATGAGAGGGGCTAATGGAAGTGCAAAAAGGGGGGATAAGAATGCACAGCAGTGGGCAAGGGTCATTATTATCATCAGAACCCCCATACAGCCTCTCTCTCTTATGTCATCTAAACATAAATGCAATGGGTATCTGGTTTGAATTATGCCCACTTGTGCTTCTTCTAAGCAGTACAGGAGCTTTTACAGCACTTGAGAGTTGTAGTTCCAGAACTTTATCACTGGTGGAGCCTACTGGGAAATAAAACCCATATAAAGCGCTCCTAGAAGCAGAGACCAAAGTTTGGCAGCTGTTTAGGATAGGAAGGATGTCTGCATAAGCACTGTTATGCAAAGTGGGTCTCTCTGAAGGGCAATGGTTTGTTTTCATATTCTGAAAGAAGAAGGGAAGAAGCATCATGGTGGGAACAAGATCCATTCCTAAGGATTTAGTTACAAAAATATATTTCAAGCTTGGTTAAAGAAATCTTAGTGAGCCCAGATCCAAAACATTTAATTGCAGATAGCTTTGCAGATTAGATCTTAAAAATACAGACGTGCAGGGTTATCCCAAACAAGGGGTTCCAGGTGGCTTCTGGGATTCCCAGCCATTAGAAATGTCTTGTCTCATCCTTCCTAAAGAGTATCCTTCAAGCCCTTTACAAATTCTGAGAATTATACCTCACAGACTTCTCTATTTTTATTTTTTTTTCAACTTCATCTATTGAATAAATTCTCTTTACAGGTAAACTGAAATAGCTAATGTTGGTGCACGGTGGGTTTTATTCTGTTTATATAAGGTCTTGTGTACACTTCTCATGAAGTAATCAATCTGAAAGTAAATTTTTCACACACAGAATATAAAACTCTTACTAAAAAAAAAAATTAAAATATTAAAATATCATTTAGACCAAAATAACAAATGACACAAGCAAAGCATAATTTGGTTATCTTAATTTCATGTCGTGTAGAGCAGCCTTTGCAGTTTTGTTCTTAAGACAGTGAACTTGGCTCACTTGGCCACAAACCCCTGTCTTAACACACAAAAGCTTTTGCTTTTGGCCAGGTTTCATATCAATATTGTACAAGGATCTCTCAAAATGAATCTCTGGAAAATTGAATTGTTCATAAACTTCAAACTGAGCCTAGTGTTTATCACAAATTTTTGGATCCAAGTAATATGGATTTTATTTTTAATTCTTCTTTTAATGAAAACAACACAAATTTGCAAAACCTTCCAAGACCTTTATCTGTCTCATCTCACTTAGTGATTTCATTGAGGTCCCTAATCTAGGAGCCTGCTTGCAGGCCCCTTCTCCACCCAGAGACAGCACCGAGAGGCTCTTCCAGAGGGTGATTTCACTCACAGGTGGTGGCATCGTGCTGTGAGGAAGATTACGGCCACAGTTTTGCTTTCACTTTTAATCAGATGAAGTGGAAGAAGTGGTCCTGGTTTCTCCAGTCAGTCCTTGTGCTGTTTTGTGTGGCCACAATTGTATATGTAGTCAGAACATCTAGAGGGGGGAATTGAGCAGAGTCATAACTATTGTGTGTGTATGTATAGAAGAGTGTGATCTATCAGCCAGACTCTTGTCACATCCAGAGGGTCATATTTGGGGTGAGACTACACTATTCTGGTCACACCAAGCCCAAACATGGTCCCATCACTCCACCTTTCATATTTTTATAGTTGGGAGTATTGCACATAAGCAAGGGGCAGACAGAATTTGCTACTGCCTATTAGTATGCTATATATACATGTAATATATACGTATATGAGTATGTGCATGAGCAGTCAGTACAAAAGAGCTGACACACATCTCTTTTTCCTGTCCCAAAGCCCTTAGGTAACACAGATGTCTGTGTCAGCAGTCCCCACTGCCTCCCAGAAACATTAGACTTCTCTTTATATTCCTGCTTTAGAGATAATGGGACTTAGTCTGACATGAGAGGGAGTCAGCAAAAATACTCCAGACTGCCTGTTTGGCATGAGGGTGACTCAGCCAAAGATCTCACCTTTCTTATAACAGGTCTTTCTAACCAGCTGTTACAAAGGATGACAGCAGTAGCTGGGGTACACAAAATGACTTTAAGAACATTAATAGAGAGCCTGGCTGGGGCTGCAAACAGTGTGCCCTTGGTCTGAGTCAAAATCCTGCTTTATAGAGGCTTTTGAAGGCTTGAAGGAACGAGCCCTGTGTCTGAAGAAGCAGCAGCGTGGTGGTTAGGAGGTAAGAGTGTGAGTTAGGACACGTGAATTCACACTCCACTTTAGTACAAAATACTGGTATGAGCTGGAGCATACCTTTGTTCTTCAGTGTGTCTGTAAAACAGAACAAATTGTAATTCCCATGCCCAGGTCCTGAAAGCCATATGTGGTAGAAGATGGTTGTGTATTTTAAGGTCAGTAGTTCAGAAGATTTCTTATGTGGCTTTCCTGTACACCATACTTCAGTGATTCCAACATTTAGCATACCTGCAGCAAAGTCCTGTCTATGGATTGATCCCAGTTTTGCAAGAAGGTTTCTGCTTGTAGTAACAGCATTTTATCTTGTACTCTTACCTCTGGGAAGTTTCTAGACAACTGAAATGTCCCTTTTTATGTTTTTCCTTCTTTTATTCTGTCATTCCCAGTCCAGGCATCTGAGGAGCTGCATGGGGGTGTGCTGCGATCTTGATGACTTGTTGATCTGGGTGCCAGTTTTATAGCCCTTCTTCTGCCATTTGTTCATTCACTCCTACCCATTTCCCTGCGTCCTCCATCCATATCAACCTATGACAGTTCTCTGCACGTGCAGCTCTCAGAGTTACTGCCTGAATTTAGAAGCGATCAGTGACCGTGGCAGGGACAGGAACCTGAAGCATTGTTTTGATGGATGTGTTGAGGAGTGCTGCTGCACCTGGGGTTTGCCTGAGGAAAGGGACATTGCTAGGCCACAGCCAACCTTAAAGGTGGGAAAAGCCAAGTGCTGCTATAGCAGTTGTAACCCTTTTTGCTTCAGGACGGGCATCCCCATGCCTTGGAGCATGTGTGAGCATCGCTCAGTCCTAGGAGAGTCACAGTCTTTGATAGAAGAGGACATATATAGATTGCCTATGGGAGTGCTTTTACAGCTGCCTTTATTTCTCTCATATGGCTGTTAGGGATGTACAAAGGATGAAGAATTAGTTTTGCATCTAGCACAGGCTCTTAATTTTCTAAACAAGAGAGAAAGCCATGTCAAAGAGAAAATAGCAGCCTTATGATAACGAGATGTCAGGTGCTACCTCCAGGTGATGGAACAGCCTAGCTATGGTCACTCAATCTGTCCAGTAGTAAAGAGCTTGGACTCAGGAAGAAATCCTGAGTTTGATCCAGGTTAAAAATACTTTCTTGTACTGTTTTTGAGGGGCCTACACGAAGGCTGGGGAGGGACTTTTTACAAGGGCAGGGAGTGGTAGAACAAGGGGTAATGGCTTTAAACTGGAAGAGGGGAGATTGAGATGAGATATGAGAAAGAAATTCTTCGGTGTGAGGGTGGTGGGACACTGGTGGTGGCTGCTCCTGCCTGGAAGTGTTTGCAGCCAGGCTGGATGAGGCTTTGAGCAACCTGGTCTAGTGGAAGGTGTCCCTGCTGATGGCAGGGGGGTTGGAACTGGATGATCTTGAAGGTCCCGTCCAACCCAAACCATTCTATGATCCTATGATTATTTTTAATCCAGACCAATTTGCTGATCCACCTTACCTGGAGCCTCCAAAATAACTGTTAATCACATCTTTGCTTACAACAGTGTGGCAAAGACAAGAGATAGCTCTTTAGGTTGAGGTTACAGGAGTTTAAATGGGTCCCATTCCCTGAGCAATGAAAACACAGCCAGATCTGGTGTAGATCTTGGGGTATGAAGCCCCCCGCTCCCTTTGTGAGCACCAAGACTGGTTCAGGTTCTGGTTTCACAACTTGGGCATATTTCCAAGCCCACTGAAACCCTTGAATAGAGTGACACTGACAAGCTTTGGCTGTGGCCAAAAGCTGGCTGCAGGACACACGCTATACGCAGGCTGGATGAAATAACCACTCAGCTTGTTTCATTTCCATTGTTGTTATTTTTATAAAGTGACTGGTGCTGGTTGGATGGATTTATGACTCTCTGAATCCCCTCTTGACACAAAGCACCGTGTGAAGAGCTTGGCATTTAGTTAGTAACGACTACGTGCAGACACAGCAGAGGTTTATTTTTGCCTGCTGA
>NW_010324121.1:49140-70330 GCF_000700745.2 Antrostomus carolinensis
CCCCCTTCTATCTTTTGCTGTCTTTGCTGCCTTTCAATGCTGCCTGCTAGACACCGAGCAGTCCCACTCATGCGGATGGCCTTCTGCCACTTGTCCCACAGAAAGACCCTCCTCCTTACACCCAGTCAAAAGCCAAACCCCAGTGACACGAAGGAGCAAAAGCTGCTTTTACCATGATTTGTGTGTGGCTGCCAACCCCACATGGAGCACAGTGTGTGAGGCATCACCGCTGCTCCTGTGAAGCACGTTCACACCTTCCATTGACACACATTGAGGAAACATGATGATTGTCCTTCTTCCACGTAGCAGGCTTACAACAACCACCTGTCCTCTTTATCTGATATTTTGCTTTGCTCTTAGTTCAGTGTTTCTCCATTTAGTGTCCTGGCACCCTGATGATAGCCTGGGATATTTTAGCTTTGATGCCTGTTCCAACCTGTGCTTCCTCCACAGGCAGAACTTCCCCTTTCCTTTGGGAACTGTAAACGTTGTGTGGCTACTCATCATTATGGAAAACTGGAAGCTCCAGAACAACATTTCCCAATATTTTTGGAGGCAATCCTGTTGTTCTGGCAAATATCCAGTAACAATCCATGTACCAACATGTCTTTATTAACAGTGGGGAGCTTTTGCACTTCTTAACCTTACAGCATTGCCTTAAAAGCATCCTGGGCAGTGCAGGTAAAGCTTGTCACCTTGTGATGGCTGGTGAGTGACAGATGTGACTTGAGGAGTGGGATATTGGCCACTGTGTCAGACAGCTCAATCCCATAGCTGATGCAAACATGTCTCACGGCTGCTGATGTCAGCAGAAACCTCCAGTGTGCACTGGGCACTGGAGGTCAGCCTTGCTTTTGGGTGACTCAGTGGCAGGAGATTTGTGTTGCATCACAGAACGTTCAGTGTCCAGAGCTGACACTGTCTGGGCCAGAAGATCACATACTACAGAGCCACCCTCTGTATTGCCCAGACCGAGTGCCCTTTCTGCTTACCCCAGGCAGAGATCATTCTCAGCTGGAATGATTTCAGAGCAGAAATGTGCAGTGTGCTGTCTGAAACTCTCAGCTCCTCTGTGCAGAGAATCAAGGCTGTTTCTTGGTTTTGCACTTACACTCTGAAGGCTTTTCAGGACAGAACAAAGGTGGAGGAATATCAGCATTCAGGATATATCTGGATAGCTCAGTCCCCACCAGCCAGAAAACCTCCAGAAAGATTTGTGAGAACAACCCGTATGTATATGTTGTATGAGCTCTCAGAGAATAAACCTTCATAAAACTGTGATCAGCTACCTTCTGTGTAAAATCAGAGGCTAAACCCACAGCAGATCTCTTGAGGTTGGTTGAGACTCATCTCTTTTTATACAAAGGCCATAGTTTCACAACAGCGTCCAAACAGTGTGAGCCAGTGCTCCTGTTGAAAGGATATGACCCAACTGCTTGCTTCTGCCCCATACTGTCCTTTCCCTTGGACATGCTTCAATCTTATATATGCTGACCCCAGTCAGGGGGCTGGTTCAAGTTAAACCCAATTCCTTGCTTCCAGATTGCTCTGAGAGCAGCAGCACAGACAACAGCAATGACACTGGCAGGGTGGAGGCCAGAGTGCAAGGGGCAGTGGGACATCTGCTTTCAGTAGCAACACTGGTTTATGCTGGTTAAAATGACTGTGAAACTATGGAAGAATTTTCAGCATCTACAGTTCAGGATAATCGTGACCACAAAATTGCACATGGCTCAAACCTTTTTCTTCTCCAAAATCTTTTTTTATCTGGAGTCATTTATGCCACTTTGAGGATTAAATTGGAAGGCTCAAACTGGAAATTATTTCTAGGCTGTTTTCTGGAGCAGAGGCTATCCACAAAGTGAAGCTGTAAAGGTCACACTTTTATGAACAGCTGTGAGTCACCTGCATTTGCACTGGAGGGTGCAATGCAATTCCCTTGGTTGTTTTCATTCTGATGGCAATTCCACCAAAATGTAATTTCTGCAGGAGTCCTCAGCACATTCCTGATTTGGGAAGATCAGGGATCTGCTTCAGAAGCTGTGTGAATGGCTGCACCAGTGCTTCTACAAGGCTAAATCTACTGAAAAAAAATCCAAGCATAGAGCAATACAAGAGATCTGCACTCTGTGTTTATGATCACACAGCCTTTTGCACTGTGTTCCCCGTTGCTTATCCACGCTCCCAGGCCCCTCTGCTCAGGAGTTATTTCTGTGTAGTGGTCTGAGAACAGAGCCAGGGAGCTGTACGTGATCCCAGCCTTAACACCCATTAGGCACACAGCCTGGGGTGAGTGAGGCACGTTCCTGGGTCTGTGCTCCATGCTGGTGAATAGAGATGATCATCTCTTAATGCACATGAGGCTGTGAAGTCCACCTCAGGATGGTACCAAGTGTTTTCTGAGAGGTAGCTTAGCCTGATGGGTTCCTAACGCTCAGCTCCTCTTTCAGTGTGCACGTGTTGCTCAGTATGCCGACTCCTCAGAGGTGAGTGCTGGATTTCCTGCACCCTGATACCCGCGCATCCCTTCCGGGCATGGCTGCGTTCCCCAGCCTGGCTTGCTCCTGCCACTCCTACTCACTGGGTTTCCTAACACCAGGGGAACAAACCAGGCGAAGGCCAGGCTGCGTGTGGATTTGTGAGCTGTGTGTGTGCTGATGGCAAGTACTGTGATGCTTCTCACCTTACTGACCTGTGTTAGCCAAGGCTGGGGAGTGTTTCTCTGGAGAAAAACCTCGGTCCTTTCTGTTCTAGAAGATGTGCCATTGTCCCTGTTCCTGCTTAGGAAGAAATTCTTTGCTGTGAGGGTGGTCAGACACTGGAACAGGTTGCCCAGAGAAGCTGTGGCTGCTCCTCCCTGGAAGTGTTCCAGGCCAGGCTGGATGAGGCTTTGAGCAACCTGGTCTAGTGGAAGGTGTCCCTGCTGATGGCAGGGGGGTTGGAACTGGATGATCTTTAAGGTCCCTTCCAACACAAACCATTATATGATTCTGTGATTCTATGGTTCTTGTCGTAGTGACTCCTGCCCTGTATCCCCCAGCACTAGTTAAAAACCTCAGGGAAACCAGCAAGATCAAACCTTCCTCAGTCCCAGCCCTGTTTTGCTCTGTTCCCTAAGGATTGGCATGTATTTCTTTGTTGGTGGAGAGGACACTTTTGTTTGGGATGAGCTGGATAAATAAAAAAGCCTGGTAGCAGACCCTGGTACAATGAAATAGGGTTGAAGAGACTCTCTCTGCTTCAGTCTGTGCTAGAGCCATTTTTTAAAATGTCCCACTGTCCCCAGTGTTGCTCGTGTTTACAAACTTAGGAGTGTAGTGAACGGTTTAGCTGCCGGTGCTCTTTTCAGTGCTGTGAGAATGAGCTGGTTGCTAAGAGCTGAGCTGCATCACTTCTGCATTTTGTCCCAGTGGCAGATGAAAGGAGAGGGAGGCCTCTGATTTGGGCATGCCAGAGGATGGGCCTGCCAAGCAGCTTGTCTGGGGAGAGAGAAGAAATCCAGGCTGGCAGTGTCTCATATTAGTGGATGCAAAAAGACATTTGTAACTCCTTTACTTCTCATCTCATGTGCTTTTTATTTATTTTGCACACTGCAATCAACCTGGGGATGGCAACAGAGGGACTGAAGGCTCACAGTGCTGTCACAGTGCTGCAGCCATTGCTGCTGGCTGTGTCGCCTGGAGATGTTCCTTCCCACTGCCTTGCACCTGACGTGCCATGCAGTCCTGTGCACCATTAGTGCTTGGAGGCTGGTGATCCCAGCCTGGCACTGTCTCCTTGCACCCTGCATAGGTGGCAAACTAACCCTTGTACTTGGTTTGTCACCTTCCCTGTTGTCCTTTTCTGGTTCTTTGCACTAGCACGTTTGGGGTGAGTGTGCCACTGTGCAGGAGGATGAAGCCCCTTTAAGGTGGTATCTGTTTAAACAATCATGAAACACTTGTATTCACAGTGCATTTTATTAGCACCCTTCTAATTTTAGCCTAAACCGATTTTATGGATTTGACTTCAAAGTGTTATTTATAAAAGAAATCACTGAATCCTGAAGTGCTTAATAGTCATGAGTTAATCTCAGGAGAGTCATTTAATGATGCTAAAGCAGTAATCAGTCCAATATGTTTACAAATTTGGCCCAAAGTCATGTTGGTCTGATTTAAATTTCATGCCCTGTCTTTCAGATTGGCTTGTTTTACTATTTTTTTTCGCCTGACATAACCCATTCCCTTGGACCATGTCAATAGGGACATGCTGAGGCTCTATCTCATAGGGGGTTCATTCTGTCTCTGCAGGCTGCCCTTTCTCTGTCTCCAAGGCAATAGATGCATTAATGCACTCTCAGACAACGGCCTGCCGTTAAAATGCTCCTTTGTAAGTGCAGCTTTGGGAGCTTAGGGAGCTGACTACGTCATGTGAACACATTTTCTCAAGGCCACAAAAAGCAGGGAGAAGAAAGAAGCTAAGTTTGTTTAGCAAGGACTGAGTTGTCCTGAACTATTGGCACTCATCTTTCCTTGGTGCAAACCTTTGTGTCGCCAGTTTCAGAGTACAATCGCTAACAGTACTCATCTCCAAAGAGTTTATAATCTAAATGGGTAGATAGTCAAGCCTTACCTCAAGCAGGAATATTAAAGGCTGGTTTAGAGCCATGGTGGAGCCTTTTAGGCAAGAGCAGTTGCCTTAATGCTCTTGCGGTGAAACTCTCACACTGCCTGACTCATAGGAACCCCCATAGCTTTGAGGAGAGCACAGGCTGGTGGGAGCAAAAGTCTACCTGTCCTGCTTCCTAAATGATATCCTGAGAGAAGGTTTCATGAGGATGTGGCCTGCAGGTGTCATGCAGAGACTGAAGGCCAGGATGGGTGCAGCATGTGTGCAGCCCCAGTTCTGGGGCCACCAACACAAGAAGGACGTGGACCTGGGGTGAGTCCAGAGGAGGCCACGAGGATTATCCGAGGTCTGGAGCAGCTCTGCTGTGAGGACAGGCTGAGAGAGTTGGGGCTGTTCAGCCTGGAGAAGAGAAGGCTCCAGGGAGACCTTCTAGTGGCCTCCCAGTACCTGAAGGGGCTCCAGGAAGGGTGGGGAGGGACTTTGGCCAAGGGCAGGGAGTGACAGAACAAGGGGTGATGGCTTTAAACTGGAAGAGGGGAGATTGAGATGAGATCTGAGGAATAAATTCTTTGGTGTGAGGGTGGTGAGACAGTGTCCCAGGTTGGCCAGAGAAGCTGTGGCAGCTCCTCCCTGGAAGTGTTCAAGGCCAGGTTGGATGAGGCTTTGAGCAACCTGGTCTAGTGGAAGGTGTCCCTGCTGATGGCAGGGGGGTTGGAACTGGGTGATCTTTAAGGTCCCTTCCAACCCAAACCATTCTATGAGCTCACCCTGTGCAGAAGCAGATCCATCACTGACAGCAGTGGTGGGCTCCACTGCTGCTGAAGCTGTTTGCTTCACAGAAGAGCTCTTTCCTTGGCTCACTCCAGCTGGCCTCACAGTCTGCACATGACACAAGCATTGACACAATTCAGGACATTCATCCTTGGCTCTGGGAAGCATCACTAAATGCAAGCATGTTCCACTATATATTCTCCACCATGTCTTCTTGACAGCTTCAGTGCCAGCTCTTCTTGCTCTTGCTCAGTGGCAGGCCTTTGCTGGCAAAACTCCTCCCAGGTCTTTACATAAGTTTGTGATTTATCTCTTCTATGTTCATGGCCTGCAGAATGTCAGGCTGCAGCGTTAGGGACCGAGGGTACAATTACATAAGGGCTCTTTTTACCCTTCAGGAAGGATGGAGTGCAAATCTCCAGGGATAGCTGCTTGTCTTTTGGCAGTGCCTGGTAAATACTTAAATGCATTAAACAAGCTTGCTTGGAACTGGCATTTAAGAAGTAACAAATATTATGTTTGGTGGTATTCTCTCAACTAACGTCTCGTAGGTGCTGTGGTATGGCTGAGAGGGAGGAATCATTTTAATCCTTGCAGAGAATAAATATTTCTAGCAGATACTGAAGAATCAGCTGTATATCAGAACTTTTGCTGCTGCATGTATTTGAGGGGGTATTTAATACTAAAATGCTGATCAGGAGCCTTAGGTAACGTATAAAATACGCAAGGACATCAGTGATGAATGGGACATTTTAGAGTGTGCACCTCAGGGTTGTGCTCCGTAGTGACAACGGATACAACAATGTACAGCTGAAAAACTACAGCCCGGCAGTGAGTGACGGTCAGCCTGGCCACCGTGTTTGGTCAGCCATCTACAAGGTGTTGCAGCATAAAGCCACCCCCTGGAGTTTTGCCAATAAAATAATGTTGGATCTTTTCCTGCATGTGATTGTCACCCTGAAGACAAGGTGACAGATCGCACACAATCAGCAGTACAGCTGACAATCACTTAATGGTGTTTTAAACAAATCACCTTATGGTGTATCACATGTGTCCAACCCCTTCTTTGTGGTAAGCTACAAATTGTGTATAAGATTATCACACGGGAAAGTACCCTTAAAAAACTAATTGATTTGCATCAAGGGGGCTGTTTATATTATCTCTGAACTAATTCAATTAAATGTTGTAGATGGTTTCATTTTAAGTTCCAGTACTTGAAGGGAGCTTATGAACAGGAGGGAGAGCGACTTTTTACATGGGCAGATAGTGACAGGACAAGGGGAAATGGTTTTAACCTAAGAGAGGGGAGGTTTAGGTCAGATATTAGGAGGAAAGTTTTCACCCAGAGGGTGGTGAGGCACTGGAACAGGTCGCCCAGAGAAGCTGTGAATGCCCCATCCCTGGAGACATTCAAGGCCAGGTTGGATGGGGCCCTGGGCAGCCTGATCTCGTGGTTGGCAACCCTGTCCACAGCAGGGGGGTTGGAACTGGATGATCTTTAAGGTCCTTTCTAACCCAAACCATTTTATGATTCTGTGATTTTTTTTCTTAGCCAGTTTTGCTTCAAGCTCTTGTGCTGGGGATTTACTGATCATTTTTTTAACCTTTCTCTCATTGAGCTGAACAAACAAGTGACAACTTTCTGTTGCTCAAGGCATTCTGTTCCTTCAAATTTCCCTTTACTAAATGTTGAATCAATTTTTTTCCACGAATGATTTGCATCACTTTGCAACAGTAACTCTGATGGCAATTTGGGAATTTCTCCATGTATTTAAAAATAGTTTCATAGTTATTTTGGTTGTTTCAGGGAAGGAAGAGTTTTAATAGAAAATAAGTAGATCGTTTAAGTACATTTGCATTTTGCCAATAGAAATTTAAAACATTAGTTGTTTAATAAACTCCAGTTGAACCACATCTATTATGAAAGCAAAGATGAAGATTTCTGTGCTCTGAAACAATGTTCCTTCCCCCTCTACACCCAGATGTTTTCCCCTAACAGTTTATTCTTTCCTTTTCTCTATGTAAATACTATGGGACTCTGATGTAAGTGTTACAGATTGCATGAGTTTTCTTCTGAGGTGTTTGGAATAGACTTAACAACTTAATCCTTTATGGGATGTGTTTTCATTAACGGATGACTTTGTTGATATGATTAGACTTGTTTGCTTTGGTTGCACTTGACTTCAGCTTTGGAAAGGACGTTTGTCTCTGTTTTGTGGCTACTTGGGCAGTGTGTGCTGGTGGAGTTGGCTGCTCCTAACTTTTTTGGTTTGGCAATGAAAACTGTTGGTGAAATACATGATGTGGGTCAATGTCTTTTGGAAATGATGGCAAATTTATCTTTGTTGCAGGGAAAAGAAGCTGATCGCCATTGTATAATAAATACCTGTTCTCCTGCTCGTATTCAGTGCTGTGCAAACCTCTTTATGTGAATTATCCTCTGGAGAGGCTTAGCTCTGGAGTGACTTTACCTTCCATTACAATAATACAATACCTTACTCCTGGCTTGTGTAGTCTGTGACTGTGGTTTTCCCCACTTCTCCCAAAGAATTACAGTGATGGGAGGAAGAAGTATTGTGCCCAGCAAAATAAGGGGGGGTCTACCTTCTCTCAAAGGTGTTGGGGTGCCTGATTCCTATTGTAACTGTATTTTAAGTGTCCAAATTTTTCAGAGGATCTAGATAAAAGTCATTTGCTTTTCTGTATTTAGAATGGGCCAGGTCCTGACCTCTCTTATAAAAATCTATAGGAGTTACTCCAGATTTACAAAGCAGTGTAGATCAGAGCCTGTATCAAAGCAATTGCTGAAAAAAACAGCCTGCTACTGAATCCCGTTTGTTGCTATAGAAAGAGTTTTGCAGTAAGATTTTTGAGCCCATATAGAGTCACAGAGACTAAAGATGACAATGATCTGGCCCCACATTCCCTTGCGTGTGCTGGGTTGTTCCCTGTGGTGCGTTTCATAGCCTAGATCCCAACCCTGTGTCCTTTAACTTGGAATACACCCAGCTTCAGAGCTTCACACACAAAGTGTTGGTTGTATCGGTTCCTTTTGAAGGAATTAGGATAGGATGGTGGGAATTGGAATTAAGGGGTCCTTTCCTTAGGCTGTTTGCAGTCAGATTCTGTCTCACTTTAGTGAAGAGAGGAGTATAATCTGGTCTGGATACTGAAAGATGTTTGCTAGTGGCAGCAGCAGCTTTTGCCCTGGCACACCAGTGGATTTCCTGTTTCTGCAGCGATTCTGCCCCTCCATGCAAAGGTCCAGAGCTGTAAATGTAAGAGGTGGAGACACCCGAAGCACAGCCCGCTCTGAGATAGGGAGTGAGAGTCTCCCAAAGATGAGAGAGCCAGGAGAGATGCCTGGTGTATGGTCCATGCTTTTACACAACCACCTCCTGGCTGTGACATGGTCCCTGGGGCTGTCAGCTGCTTCCCTGGAGCAGGACACACTGCTGGCTCTGCCACTTTGGGGACATCTGATAGTGGCCTGAGGCTCCACAGCCTCAGATCCTAAAGACGGCTCTCAGAAACACACAGGAGGTCACCTGAGGCCAAGTGCTGTCCTCAAGAAGCCTGTGCCAGGCCTGACAACATGTATTGCTCCTCAGTCTTCACCTTCTCCAGAAACAAACCTTGGTGTCCCAGAACCCATCCGTTCACTTTAAGCCTCCATCTATTTTCTCACTAATTCCTCACATGTGTGCTTATTATTCTAGTTAATCCCCTGCTTTATATTTTCTGCCGCAGAGGACTCACTCTCTTGGTGCAGGAAAATCAGTTTTTATCCTGTCATCACTCAGTTCACAAAAAAAAACCAACTTCAGAGTTGGCGCTCACCCAGCAGCAGCCCTTTGGAGATGAGTTGCCTCTGGTCCCACAACAGTGTAATGCTTCCACAAATGTGGGACAAAGTCTGGCACCACCCCGGATCAATACAAGGTTGGGATTGCCCACAATACAGATGTCCTTCCTGAGGTGGGATGGGCAGAGAATCCTCCCTTCTTGCTCAGGGTCTTAAAATAGAAGGCCCTGGGTATTCAATATGTGCTCTTGTCGATGGTTCTTTTCCAGTTCAGTGATGCTGAAGTGAAGCTGGTTCCCATTTGGCTGGTTTTTTGGTGCCTCATTCCCAATAAGATGGAGCCTGGGGAGAAGAGGACCTCAGTCCAATTTCCAGTGGACTTCAGGGGTCAAAGCAGTATGTGCCAGCTTGGAGGCTGAGCTCTCCTCTTGATCTTCATGGAAGCAGCTCCAGGATGTGGATGTGATGCTCAGGCTGATGGGGAGAGCGGCGGAGCCTGCAGGAGGCTGTGCCTCTGTTGTGCCTGTTGTGGAGATGGGCGAAGCGGGTGGCAGAGCTGCCTGGATATCTTTTTCACCCAGCACCCAATTCAAGAGATAAAATAATAACAGAGAAAGCAACATACACTGGAAAAGCATATGGGATTCCTGGAGTGTTGTCAGGGTTGACAGTTCCTTCTGTCTCCTTTTGCAGTAGCACAGCTGGCTCTAGGAGAAGGGGAGCAGGGCAGATTTTCCTGATCGTGTATGCTCTCAGCTTCAGCAGCCAGTGTCTCCACACTCTGGTCACTCAATGCTCTATTGCTGGTTCTCCAACACCCTCTGTCCTGTCCCATTCGATGTCCTCTTCTCCCTGGGGAAAGCCCTTGTCCCCTCGCACATGGCTGGAGATGTGTTGTTGGGACACTGTGCAAACTTCAGTGAAGCAGTTGAAAGAAGTCCTCACACACAACCTCCATAAAGTCCAGCCTGCAGTTCACATCTGAGGGACTTCTGGGGAAGAGGGCAGCTGGGAGCAGTCAGATGAATTGGTGTTGGGGGCAGTACTTGGCCTCCAGGCTGTAGATTTGGGCATGTTGGTTCAGGGTTATGCTCAAGCTCTGAATAAATTACATTTAAAACGAACTTTACTCCATTTTTCATTGGCTTAGAGGGGCACCAAGGACTGGCTCCCACATCAAAGATGACCTAAGCTAGGCTTGTCCTGGATATCTCACTTCCCAAGTGGAAGGATAAAATAGTAATTAAAATAAAATGTTCCTGTACTGATTTACCATGAGGTCTGGAGAACATTTAGTTCTTCCCATAGTGTAGTCTTAACACTACAGTCATATGTAGAAAAACCAGCATTCAGCATTATCCTGGGCCTCTCTGCAATGTGACTATCAGCGTTTTCAGTACAGCTGGGGAAAAAAAAATCAGCTTCCAGCTCTTCCTGGAAACCTGTGATGGTGTCTTCCAACCTGCCCATGCAAATGGTGATAAAGGGATAGAAACACAGGGTCAGTGGCCAGAGGATGGTGTGCACCACGCTCTCGAGCAGCAGCCGCATCCTGTGGGCTGAACGAAGGGGCTGAGAGCGTTTAGCTGCTGACTGGAATTTGGCACTGGAGAGAACCCCGGTGACGTGCTCGTGACTTGTGGTGTTGCTGTAGCCAGATCACTTTTCTTTTGTCTCTCTGTTACCCAGCTGAAAAAGCTGTTGGGAGAATTCAGTTCTTTTGTGCTTTAAGGATCTAAATGGATTAATAAGTATTAGATGTTTAAGAGTCTCTTTGGGTTTAGTCTTTGGGTTTTACTCTTTGGTCCAGCAGAGTCTTGCAGTCAGGCTGAGACAAGAAGCACAGAGCATTGTTTCTATGTATGTTTATACAACAGTCTAAGTATAGTGCCAATAATTGTGGTTAATGCCATCTAAACAGCAAACACTTCCACTCCTAACGTGTTTCAGAAGAAAAGAAGATTTACTCCAGAGTGACAGAAGACTTTTCCCTGCTCTGGTCTTGCAGCAACACACCCACTGCTGAGGGTCCGTTCAATGCCTGTTGAAGATTTTGGTTAACTTCAGTGACTCTTAGTCTGGGCTTGAGCTCCCTCAGCTTCAAGTCAGTTAGTTCTGCTGTGCTTCATATTTCTGCATCTCAGTCCTTGTATTGTCCAGAGGGCTTCAACACTCATTTGGTGTCTTCTAGAGGACACTACTGCTGGAAGCAGTAGATGCACTAACTGTGGTTGGAATCAGTGATTCAAGGAATCAGCTATTTTATTTATCCCTGAGCCAAACAAACAAACAAACAAATCTCTTTCTGAAGTCAAACTCCAGAACATCAGAGGCTGTGAATTTAGTCTCAGTTCTATGTAATATAATCCAAATACAGCTTGTATTGGCTTCATAAACAAGGTTCTTCTGATTTCTAACCCCACAGCTGCTATTACTAGAGTGTGATGTGTGAACCTTCTGCCTATTAATCCCTGGAAGATGCATGGCTTTGCAGTGAGGTGGCATTTGGCAGAGTGTGAATCAAACCATCGCTGATTTCCTCATCCTTTTTCTTCACATTTAGACTGTAAATGGCCTTGTTAAATAGGGGTGGACAATAAGTACGAAAAGCCACCTGAGACAAACTGTGAAACAAAAGGCTCTGTGTTCTCAGATGATGAAGAGAATGATTCATTGGATTGTGCATCCATGAACAAAAGGCCCAAAAAGAAGGATCAGCTCCTTGAGGTACTTCCATATTGTCAAGGCTCCTCTTTTTATGACATTCATTGAATCTTCAACTGAATTAACATCACTCTTTGGTCTAAAAACACTGATCCAAACAGTGCATTTCTGGTTTTTCAGGGGTGAGTCTTGCTATGGGTTCACTTACTTTTCCCCATGTGTTGATTTCCTGAAAGAAGTCTGAATTAGTGCCAGTGGAGATAAGTTATATAGGGCTTCAGAGTGGGATCAGAACTGCAAAACTTGGATCTAGCTCTAAACAACGTGCTGACATGGAGGGAGTTGGGTGAGAAGATCTGGATATCAACTGCAAGTTGATTTTTCATAGAGGAAAATGTGTTCTCACCCCCAAGGCAGGCTAGTTACTCTGAAAGCAGCCAGCACCCACAGCCAGAGCACCACAGTTCAGAGCTCAGTGTCTGTCACCTGAGATAGTTCACACCTAGCCAAACCCCACCAAAACCAGCGGCTGTTCTTCCTCATGACGTCGATAGGTTTTTGAATCAGGCACTGTATTAACAAATATGCTTTAAATTGCTTCAGGGAAAGGAAAGAACTAAAGGAGACACAGATCTCACACTGTGGTTTGACAAAACCAATTTGAGCAACATTTGTTGTGGAGGAAATAAAACCTCCATGGGAGATGCTGTAGGCAAAGACATCTTCCAGATCTGGGCAGGGAGGTGGAGCCACAGCCAGCAGCTCTCAGATTCCAGGCGGGAGATCTCCACCCTTCCCTTGGCTCAGTGTCAGGGAGTGGGAATGGTGTGGTTTGGTTGGCAGTTCTGTGTCCTTCTGGTGGGTTGTCCTACCTGTGGAGGGCTCTCATCAAAAGCTGGGCTGCTCTGTTCTTACCATGGAAGGATGCAGCCTCTGTAGCTGCCCTCAGAGCTGTCAAGTGGCATCTCAGAGACTGTTCATTCTTGATTTTAGAGTCTTTGCTGTGCAGTTAATGGCTGCTTTGCTCTAAGAACCATCTGGCTTCCCAAAGAGCAGCCTTCTCCCAGGCTGCAGGAGCTACTGCTCTAGTTGTCCAGCTGCATCCCAGGGCTCCTGGTTTACAGACAGTGACTCTGAGCCAGCAGTTACAGAGTCTGGTGTGGTGTGGGATCCCTGTTTGCCATACACAACAGCTTTCTTCCTCAGCTTTTCTCCTCCAGCTGTGCCCGTCTGGATGCAGCTGTCCCATCCAGATCTGTTGGGCTTTTAGGGATTCACAGTGAGGACTTGGGGTTGGAAGTTGGGATGGGGTGTTAGATTAATCCCATCTCTGTGAGAAACTACCTTGGTTTATGGGCAAGCTGGAAGAGATGGAGATTTAGATGGAGTCTAAACAAAACCTTGCTGCACTGCAGTTCCTTATCTGTATGAATATTTATACCTTGCTGCATCACAGGAATGTGGAAACACAGCATGATCTTGGGTTGGAATGTCCTATAAACTAGAAATGACAAGTCCTCACGACTGGTAAGAGTGTTACAGGCAAATAGGTTGATGCTGTTAAAGAAAACGTGGCTTTGGATGTTTATGTAAATGGAGTTGAAGAGCTTACCAGGCCTGTACTGCTCCATGATGTGATGACTGAGAATGCGTGCTCCTCCACCACATCTGGTAACCACTGCTTATTGTGAAGCTCACAAGACACAATGCCAGGCCAAAGCTCTTCTGAGAGAAGTATGCACAGTAGATTAGGGGTTGGGTTTTTTTTGCTACTCTGATTTCTGTCTCAGTCTGGGGAACGGGGTAAACCAATGTAGGGAGCTGGTGTGGCTCCTCCCGCGGGTTCAGTTGAAGCTCTCTGCATCAGCTGACTGCAAGGTAGAGTTGCAATTGTTGGCTTCTGAAGTAATTTCAGTGGATTGTGTCTGGCCTGTCTCCCAAGCAAGAGGCTGATGTTTTGAAAGAGCTCAGCCATGTGAGCATTACAGGCCCGGTGTGTTTTACCCTTTCAGCTTTGTAATGCCCCAATGAGCTGCACCCTCAGAGGGGCTGCGCTTGGTTAGACAGTGCAGGATGGGCTGGGAGACACAGAGCTGGCTTTCTGCCACCAGTCTGCCCTCTTGATCCAAGGGCTGCTGTAAATGGCACCAATTTGTCCTGCCTTTGAGCATTATGTTATTAACAATCTTTAGCCACACCTCTAACCATATGCCAGAGGGAATGGTGTTGGCGTAACCTAGACAAAGGACTACAACAGGTTTCTTAAAGCGGTTAGTCCCTAGTTGAACATTCATTGATGATCTTCAGGGCCAAGATCTGCTTCTCCATTACTTCATGCCTGGAATGGGATCATTGCCACAGAGGTGCCACAAAGATGGGTGAGTTTGGAGGAAAGAAAAAAACATTGCCTGTTATGCCACTGAAGCTTTCTCTTGCTTTTCTGCAGGCACCGCCTAGGATCCTTAGACCTCGCTTCAGGAAGAAAAGTACCTCATCCTCTGCCACTGAAACAATGTGAGTGCAATGAGCCAATAGCACCAAGATCCATAGAATGTCTCTCTTCTGCCTTAAAGAGCTACTCGTTAATAACGTAGGAAACAGCAGTGGGATGGATGTGCTTTGATGTACAGCATTGTAGACATGGTCTTTCTCTCTCCTCTCTCCGTATCCTTCTGTTACACGCTTCTCACGTGTGTCCGTGACGTGGGTAGGACAGTCTGGCAGACACCTGCAGGTTAAGAGTCCTTGTTTGGTTTGCAGAGTGTACACCCGCTCACACAAATCCTGTAAGGCTGTACATTGTACGTTGCCAGTTCTCATTTGTGTCTGCATAGCTCTAGCTCCGTGAATGCACAGCGGAAACAAAAGTCATCAGTTGCTCATGATGATACGTTGACAGTGTATTTATTTCTGGCTTTATCATTAATGAAGTGGATTTGCAGAAGCCATGGATTTCTCTTCCCTCCCTTCCTCCTCAAGATTGCGAATGAGGTAACTAATGTCAAAGTACTTTGACTGTACAAAATGTCCAAGATTCATTCAGAGCTGCAACTCTGTTTCTGCGAGTAAATCACGTGTATTCTGAGAAAATCATTGGCCTAAAAACCACGGAGACAGAACCACTTACAGAGGATGAGGAAGAGATGTGCAAGAGCAAATAAATGGTTTCAACGATGTAATGAAGGGGGAGTCTTAATTTTGATCAGCCTGAGCCAGGAGAGTATTGTGTGGAAAAGATGGTGGCTAGAAGAACTAGATCCTATCTCTTGTGGCAAATGTTCTACTGCCAGTTTTAAAGCATGAGGGAGCCTGGCCTGTGCTAGCTGAGGCAACAGCAGTTAGAATCGCTTTCGTGACGTGCTTCCAGGGGACGACACACCTTTCTCCCCTGCCTGCAAGCGTCAGTCCCAGCGCTCTGCTCTCCTGGTGAGGTGCTGCTGTCGTACTTGCACCAGCAGAGCAGAGTGTTGGGACTGAGCTGCTTTTTTGAAGCCTGGAGTTTTCACCTGTAGCATGGAGTTTGGTTAGAACCACAAGATCCAGGTGGAGTGGTGTATTTGTATCCATATATAAATGAGAAATGTAAAAGAAGAGGAAGGCGCGGTAGGGTTTGTGTATTTGTGCTTCAAGTTGGTGTCTCTTGTAAGTGTTGAGCATGTGAGATTCACACATAAGTTAATTACGTGGCCCTTTGTGTTTGCTCTTGGACCTGTCACATAGACTAGAAAAACATGTAGCGTTACGTAGAACGTGCCGTGGCTGACGGGTCAGTACACAGGCTGGATGATGAACAGCACTGTGGATCTAGTTTGGGTGCAGCAGTCCAGGTTGCCAACAGCCGGCTGGAGTGTATCAGGCTCAGAGATAAATCTGAAGTGGCCTTTGAAACCTTTTCTCTGCCGGATATGCATCGATATCCCACCTGTCCCTGTCTGATGGATCCCTGAGGTTTCCCCCAGAGCTTCCTACACATGTGGGGAAGAGAGAAGTAAATTATGCGCACGCACAAATGTTTATCTGACCCGGCTAGGCAGTGGAAAAAGCAAGCAGGTATTTCCTGTGTCTGCCACAATATTTGGCATCATTACCTGTGAATTTTATTTCCTTTACATGTGCTAATTCAATCATATTTTTCAAAGGGTAAGAAGGAAAAAGTCTTCAGAAAGTAAAATTTAAAAAACCCAACAAACCTGTCTGAATAGTGTTACAGAAGAGTCAGTCCCTGGAAGATAGTCGGCAAAAGCTTTGAGGAGCTAAGCTTGTGTGTTTTATTTTTAAGCAGCTTTAGAGTTTATTTGATTTCTTTTGGCAAACATTAAAAAGAAATAGAAAAACTGCCTGCAGTGTTAGCAGCAAATAAAATCCTGTTGCAAGCAAGCTGTGTTTCCCTGCTCTGCAGTGGGCTGCCCTAGGATGAAAAAGAAGCTGACAAGTTTGCACTCAATTATGCCAAAAAAAACCCAATAACATAGAGCTACATAACGTCTGACAAATTCTGTTCTCAGACACACTGTATTAACATTGATCCTCACTGAAATTATTAAGTGTGCGTCTAATCTGCTGTTTTACTGTAAACCTGACTGTTTAGCATTTCTTAAGTGCTGAGGTGAAATTGTTGACAAGGGAGTTGCCTTATATCTCTCAAAACATTCACTGTATAAATGAGAAAAATAAACCTTTTCATATCTCTGGCAAAAATCTATTAATTTATCAAGTGAGCTGTATATTTGTGTATAGGTAGACGAGAAATGTGAATGCCTAACCGCGTACGCTTAGTGCTGTCGTGTTCTGTATACAGAAGAGAACAGTCATTTGCTTTTGGTTCCTCATTTTCCACACACACAAGTTGTTTACAGGTGTTGCCCCAAGTCTGTCATTTCACTCTTTGGCTAATTTCATTCAGAATAAACCCCAGCCATGAAGGGTTTTTGTTCCAGTTTGTCTCTTGAGCCTCTGCCAAGGAACAAGCTGGATTCCACGAGTCGCTTTCCTGTGCTGATCCTGACCCCTCCTGGCAAACGGGAGTTTGTAGGATTTGAGCAGAGAGGACACATGGATGGATGGTGGCTCCTTGGGTGTGTGTTGATGGGGAGCGGTTCTCAGCTTTCTCCCAGCTCAGGCTCTGAGGGGTGCAAGGCACTTGCAGGTTACTCCTAAAAGCAAGCAGTCTTTCAGCTGATGGTTTAAAATAGCAACGGATCTGGCTTAAGTAAGAAAACCCCGGTTATGGGGGCTTTGCAGGCAGCTGGCCTCTGCCATCGCTCCTTTAGGGCAGGCAGGCACCTCCTGATTTCTCAGAGATGGCCTGGACAGTGTAATCCTGAAAGAAACAGGCCAGCCCCAGAAAATACAGCCTTTAACCAGCACAAGGCTCGAGTGAAACATGCATTATTTTAAGCAAGTAAAATTGAGGCTGAAAGGAAGGAAACCGCAGCTGAAGACGGTCCATGGAAAACAGGCCTGTGAAATACCTCACCCATTTACCATAAAATCACCTCAGTTAGGCGGAGAATAAGCTGAGAGCAGCTCGGCGCAGCCCTCCCCGCCTCCCTTCCTGCCACAGGGGCCAGCGTCAGCGCAGTGACGGCCGTCGCCAACTGCTGAATCAGGATGACATCCAATATCGACAAGACAGACTTCATGTGTGTCACTGTCACCTCAGAATTAACCCCACACCCATCTAAATTGTCTAAGTAAGTGCAAACCCAGCGCAGAAGGAGAGGAGAATGGGGTTATTTATCCCCATCGAGAGGGAGAAAGCTGCTTGGAGAGCTGTGATGCTCCTTAGCCTCAGTAAACAACCTGCTGCCTCTGGCTGCTCTCGGAAGCGTCCTCGCGTCGTGGTGAAACCCCTGTACTTGTGACCGATGCTCGTTACCCACAGTCTCCTTTTTGCTCTTTGTTTCGGGTACCTGTCTTGCCATCTAGCACCACATTTGAAATAGCAGCAAACACTACGCTGGGAATATTTAAGAATCATTAATTGTGCACTTCACGTGATTTCTTTCCTGTGATGGGTAGAAAAAGAGCTGTGATGCAATGGTACACTTAACGCCTCACAAGGATGGTTATTACAACAGTATTCCAAAGGTTGATGTTTTGCTGGTTTTGTTACACTGCTTGATATACATCCTGAATAAAGTCTTAATCTTTTCTTTAAAAAAAAAAGAGAAAAAAAGAAGAAAAAAAGAAGAAAACATCTTTAGTCTGTTCAATGTATCTGGCAGGCCAGAATAATTACTTTGATGGCTGTATTATTTTTATCTCAATTCTGGCTGACTGTATATAGATGTATTCACCAAGTGCTGCATGTCCTTCAGAATTTCTTTCTGTATTATGAACTGGAAAAAAAAAAAAATACAGCTACTGAACACTCTGAGTAATTAGTGAATTCATTGAAATGCTACAGCCTTGCACAGCAAACCAGCTCTTGCTATAGGGGTGGCTCTGGAGCTGATAACCAGGGACTGACTATCTGCTTAATAATGGGTTAATTATTAGTGAATGTTTTGAAGCAACTGCAATTGTTTTTCACACACTTACTGGAGTGTCAGCTTTGTAGAGAAAACCCCCAGTCTAGCCCTTAGCCAGAGTCAAGTTGCACTGTACACTCTCAAAGGACCCTGTAATAAATCCTTGGTTTTATTCAACATATACATGTGATGACATTATATTACAGATATACATCTGGGCCCCACAGTTCAAGGAGGACAGGGAACTGCTGGAGAGAGTCCAGCACAGAGCCACCAAGATGATGAAGGGAGTGGAGCATCTCCCTTATGAGGAAAGGCTGAGGGAGCTGAGGCTCTTTAGCTTGGAGAAGAGGAGACTGAGGGGAGACCTCATTAATGTTTACAAATATGTAAAGGGTGAATGTCATGAGGATGGAGCCAGGCTCTTCTCAGTGATGCCCAATGGTAGGACAAGGGGCAATGGGTGTGAGCTGGAACACAGGAGGTTCTGCTTCATCTTGAGAAGAAACTTCTTTACAGTGAGGGTGACAGAGCACTGGGACAGGCTGCCCAGGGAGGGGGTGGAGTCTCCTTCTCTGGAGACATTCAAGACCCGCCTGGACACCTTCCTGTGTGATCTCATTTAGGTTCCTGCTCTGGCAGGGGGATTGGACTGGATGATCTTACGAGGTCCCTTCCAATCCCTGACATTCTGTGATAAGGGAGATGCAGTGTGAGGTATAATGAAGCTCAAGGAAAGAACAAAAAAACAAACAAGAAAAGACTCAGACCTGACTGCCTGAGGATGTGATGTGGAACCCAATGAATATATTCTACTACTGAAAAACCAACACAGGATACAAAATCCAATTCCTGTAATGAATACGTTTTTAAATCAGTTATAAAAATTGCCCATAGCCATGAAACACTTTTTTTTCCCCCCCTATGCTCTCTAGCACGGAGAGATGGCAACACTTAATCTGGTGCTGTGACAGGCAACAGTACTGAAACGGACCCTGCTCTCCTTTCACCTCTTCCCCAGGGAAGACTCCACCCCATGCACTACCGAGTATGGACACAGTGAAATATATCCTGGGGTTATTTGAACAGGTTTCTCTTAAAAAATTTAAGATTAAACATGTCGAATTGTTCACTTCTAGTGATGTTTAGACTGTATTGATCCACGTTACACACAATCACAGGAAACCAACAGACGTCAGAACGTGTAGGTGACCAGCTTGACCCCTGCTAAGTAAAATACAAATTGCAGCTCAGGATAATATTGAATATTCCTTTATTTTAGGCATTGATACCCATAATTCTGATCAGATGATGTCCGTGTTTATTTATAAAAGTAGCAGATATTACAGATTTATGTTCTAAAATGTACATACCACACGTACCACCACCTCCTTCCTAGAGAGATGCAAAAATGAAACGAAGATTTCTACACACGAAGATTCGTACGATCGTGATACTTCTGGTAGGGATCATCAGCATACCAATTTCTTCTTTTCCAGAAAGAAGTGGTCATTTTATCAAGGAGTTTACATTGTGTCCTGTTGCACAACACCAGCTGTCTCAAACGCCTCTTCTGGGCAGCTGACTTCTTCCACAGTTTCTTCTTATAACCAGCCTGTCAGAAGAAAATACACAAAATATCTGTATAGAACCATAGAATGATTAGGATTGGAAGGGACCTTAAAGATCATCCAGTTCCAACCCCCCTGCCGTCAGCAGGGACACCTTCCACTAGACCAGGCTGCTCAAAGCCTCATCCAGCCTGGCCTTAAACACTTCCAGGGAGGAGCAGCCACAACTTCCTTGGGCAACCTGTTCCAGTGTCTGACCACCCTCACAGTGAAGAACTTCTTCCTAATATCTCATCTAAACCTCCCCTCTTTCAGCTTAAACCCATTTCCCCTTGTTTTGTCATTAACTGCCCTTATGAAAATACTTATGTGGGTCGCTGCAAACACACACATACAGCAATACTGATAAGCAAACCAGGGCAAATTCCCCACTCTGAGGAAGACGGGAGTCTCTGGAGCTTTTTTTAACTTCCATGCTAGCTGCTGCCCTCTAACAGAAGGAAAACAATTAGCCTACTGACTGTAAACAGGCTTTTAGTACAAACAAACAAACAGTCTCACCTGTCTCCTAACCCAGAGGCCATTGTGCAGCCGGAGAAATCTTTTGACGACAGCTTTCACACTTTTCCTCTTCCCACTCCTCACGCCATAGTAAGTGAGAGTCCTCGCTGGCTGCTGAAGTATACTTGGGAGCAGAGATGTGACACTAAAAAAAACCACCCCCAGAACAGGGTAAAAAAATAGAACAGGAATGAAACATCTTTTTCTAAAAGTCATCAGTGGCTTTTTCACATAAAGAAAAATCAGAAGCAGCTGTGACTTGTTTGAAGGAGGTTGGTAAGAACTCATCTAACGTTTCAGCACACCGCTTAGTGAGTGTGCACGGATGAACACTAACTGCAGTGCTAGTGTTCAAGTGTTCATTAATCTCAAAGTTATTATTCCATGCAACAGCTTTTTCATCTGCTGAAGGCGGTTAATCACTCAAGAGCAAACAATCAGCTGTTAATGACATTCAGAAATTAATTTCAGAATATTAATCGTCAGCAAGAGAGGCTGATCATAACAAGTTGGTTTTTGTTTTACAGCCTATGTCTGCACAGTACGCTCCGTTTTGCATCGTGCTTCAAGCACTATGTTTAAGAGAAGCGGGAGATTTAGGGCTAAACCGGACCCGTGTGCCGGAGCACAAACAGCCCAGGAAGCCCCTCAGACACGGGGGTTTCGATAAATCCCGTTAACCTCCCTGTCCAGGCCGAAGGGCCGGGCTGTACCTGCTGAGGAGCGGGGAGCCGCCT
>NW_010324122.1:0-10987 GCF_000700745.2 Antrostomus carolinensis
CCTGCACTTACTGTAGATAGACAACTGGGTAGGAGGGAGCAGATAATGTAATATAAGTTCAGTTCTGCTGATGTATCAGAGAATCCACATGGGAGACAAGTTCCCCTGCTCCCAAAGAAAAAGTAGATCCTTTGGGTTACATTAAGAGACATGAATCCAGCTGAAGGCTTTTTATCCTCAGTTGTTGATTCATTCTCCATATCCATGTCGAATCCTGGGGAATTCACAGCTTTTCTAGAATTAATTTTTAATAGTCAGTCATCTGTGACACAGAAACCCATTAAAAACCTGTCTTCTGAAGTTTCTGTGCTTTGGGAACTGCTTAGTCCTAAAAGTGCTTTTTTTCACTGTTCCTTCCATTTTTTCCTCTCTCCCAGATATTAGGAGCATGTGCTCACCCAAATTCTCTCCTGTTCTCTTTTCTTAAACTCTAACATAGTAGTGTATTATTTATAATTTCTAGTAACTTAAGAGTGGAAAGAAAATATTTTCGAGATAAATTAACATGGAACAACATAAATAGGGGGCCAAAACCAGCAAATAGGAATCTAAACCTTGACAGTACCAGCAATATAAGTAGATCTTTTGCTGACATCTTCTGATTTTTTGAAATATCTGTTACAAGGCCTTGCAGGCTTCACAAAGCCTACACATCCAAGGCACAAATTCGATTTCTCTCATCTGTGCCTGATGCTCTTATTCCTGATGGATGATGCAGCTTCCCTTTGTTGTACATTCTTCATCCATGCATCATACTGGAGAAAGCAAAGAGGAATTTGTAGTGGTGACCCATGTTCATGTATGTCATTTAAACAGCACAGAGAGATGGATTTTGTTGCTCTGGCAGGGTTCACTGCTACAAAGCTGGTTGGTTTGTGTGCTCTCTTTCTCCTCTGCTGTGATCATGAGGAAATATAACTGCTCCTGTAACCTGGTATGTTAGCTGTTATGCCAGCTCTGTTCCAGATTTTTATCACTGGAGTGGATGATACCTTGATCTTACTTGATGTAATGAGAAGAAATGTACAGATTTTTTTTTTCTAAACCTAAAGGAGTTTTGGTTAAATTTCTACCAAACTATCTATTTTGACAGATGACTCCAAGCTGCTTCTTTGGAGCTAAGTTATATCCTTAGTGGCTGCTCTCCTTAGAGGCTGCTTTTCTGGAGCTAAATGAATCCTTTCCATTTACATGTCTCTATTATGTGCCGAAATTGCAGTCAGGTATCATAAAAACCCATTTCTTGCTAAATTTCAGTGCCTATGGCTGTGGAGATGTTTCAGCACTATCTCAGTTCACAGCTCTGAGAAACCCAAAACCGTAGCCATAGCTATCTGAAGGGAGGCTTGGCTCTGAAAAATCAGGATTAGAGTTCTTTCAGGGAAGGACTCTGGTATTTGTAAATGATGTCTCCACACCCATGGATTTGACCCAAAATGGTTCTGCAGTGTGGCCAGTTTTTCAGCTGAATAGCTCAGCAGGGTGTGGAAGCCAGATCTATGACCTGCCTGCAGCCTGTGTCTACCTCCAGCAGAACAGGATACCAAAGCAACAGGAGTGAAAACCTCATTGTCACCCAGCCAGCAGATAGAATTATTATTTTTTTTTTTAAAAAAAAGGCAGTTCTACAACTCTATCCTAGACAATGAGGTACAACAGTAGTTTATTTTAATTAAGAACTTATGTGAAATTTAATGCAGTAACTCACTTTTTTTCTTTCAGGTTATTCAAACCTTTCAAACAGGAGGGTTTTCAGAAAGTCATGAAAGATTTGTCCTTTGTAGCCAGAGCTGGACTTTAATTAGTCTGAGTGGAGGACACAGGGTGTCTTGGGAGGCTGAATAAACAGCAAGGAGATGAATCAGGCATGCAGCAGGGCCAGCTACTTGGCTTACAGGAGAAGCTTGCTAGCCAGCAGAGACAGAAGAGTTGTGAAGCTACTCTGAAAGAGGGAGCTGCAGCATGGCAGAGTCTGTGCAGCCATCTCAGAGGACTTCCATTTGCTCTTTGAGGTCAACATGATCAGCAATAATAGGGATGAGCCACACTCAGCTTTTTAGCCCAGAACCTGGGCTCCATTACAGTACCTAAGTGCATCCTGCTAATAACTCTATCTAACAGGTTTCTGGTTTTGCATAAACTTTGCCCAAATACTTTTGGGTTTTTTTGGGGGGTGAGAGATTTTTTTTTTTGAGATTCCTCCTGCTTCATAATTGGGAAATCTGGGGAGTTGATGACATGTAATTTTGAAACTGTTTCCCCATCCAAATTGTCCATTAGGACCCTTCATGACAGCAGGGGCAAGGATGCAGTTAGAGACAGAGGTCCACCACTGGTAGACTTTTAGCATCTAATCCTCTGAGCACATTCAGTGTCACAATGGGCCAGCAATACAGATACTGTCCTAATAAGACAGGTGTGTTCTACTTTATGGATGGCAGATCTTTCAAGCTCCCCTCTGGGCCAGAGGCAAGCACAAACAGGCATCCTGTCTTGTATGGAGAAAAGCTGGCTGGACAGATACTTACTTTTGCACTTATATTTTACGGGTTACCAGAACACCACTTTAAGACTGCTAGATAAATAACAAATTGGTGGGACACTCTGGGATTTTGGTACTATTTATAGGAATGTGGTCATTCTTGGCAGTATTAGATGCACTCATCTGAGGGCAGCAAGGGCTATAAAAGTAAAGGAATAAAGGTGAGAGCCAGCAATTAGTTATAAATATTTATCTTCTGCGAGTTCATGAATTCTTCTCTCCATCAAATCATTAGAAAATTGGAAAGAGTTTAATTTCCTTCATTACATTAAAGCCGAGGATGGAATTAGCTTTATCAGTTGCACAGGCCAGCTTAAATTTCCTGCTATTGTGTGATCCTGCTTCTTTGCTTCTCATAAAGAAAAAGCAACTAAAGAAATTCAAAATGCTTTTGATGAACAAGACTAGTTGATACAGTAATTTTTAGGGTTTTTTCCTCCAAAAATATTGAAGTTTGCTTCTTTGTTAATGCAAATGTTTTACTTTTAAATATAGGTATTTAGCAAAGCTATCTGTGGCCACATTTTCATCTTAGGAACTGGCTGATTTCTGTTTCAAATATATTTTTTCGCTGCGTTTTTTATCTTATGAATTAGCACCAAAAAAAGCCCAAAGCACAACATAATACATTGTTATATTTTGGTTGCTTCTTCCTTTCTTTGCAATTCAAATTTTCAGTCTGGATAAAAAGTTCTGACACAGTCATTTGAAAAAATAATAAAGTGTCATTTTGCTGAACAGATACTGTAAACACTCCAGGGGTTTGGAGAAGTAGACCTCCTGTGAAAAAGTGAAGCTCAGAAAAACTTGTCTGTAACTTGAACTCCTGTTAACACTGAGCAACATAATGTATATTTCCATAATTGCTGCTGCGCAGCTGTGCAGCAGCCACATTTAGATGTGGGCTACATTTAACCCCTAGAGCTGCCTCACCTGGGACCCATGTAGAAGAGGCTGCACGGGCAGCACAGTCCCAGTTGAGCTGGCACCAGTTCATTTTACACAAGCAGCCTGAGGATGAGCTACGAAAAAGTGTGCCTGAGAAAAGGAGGGAGCTGAATGTCTGAGAAAATACGGCTTTGTCTCAGGGGTTATGAGACCAGATAGAGTCACAAGTTGTGAAATTTTCAAAATGTGGTCCCTGATCCTGTTTGCGATGTCTACATACACCCAACATATGATGTCTTTTTTGGACATTTTTTAGTTTCTAACTAGCATTCCTGCATTATACTTATCACAGATAACAAAGTAAATAATTGATTCTTCTTTTAAAGCAAAAAGAGTTTATTAATTTTATTGTGAGTGTAACTTTGCCCTTTGGGTTGGTTCCAGTGGCAGTATTAGCAGTATCCTTTTACTACCTAACCAGGTTCAGTTCAGCTACAAACTCTACCAAGGTAACTATAGAACTTCTTTGGCATCTCATACTTTTTGTTTTACCGCAGTTTTGCTCTGATGCCTTTTTCTGTGAAATACCATCTTACATTGAGATGGATTTTCCAGATATTTGAGGGGAGAGAGTGTTGAGGACTTTTTTTTTACATTACTAGGAACACATTAAGTTATTTAAGATATTCTGTATCTACAACATCTGCTACTACATCTAGTAGTATTTTCAAGAAGCCTTTCATCCTTTGTCCTTTCACTACAATTTATTTTCAAAGTTTTCTTCCTATTCAGTCTTTAAAAGCCCAGATCTGGTGCAGAGCCAAAACACTGGCAAATGCCACCATCATCACCAGTGGTGGTACTCTAAAAGAATGTTTTAGAGAGTTCCTGAATTTAAATTTTTAACAGAAGATTCATCATACAAGGCTATAACTTAGAAAGGCTGAACGCTATCCTTGGGGATTTTTTTTTAGGTCACTTCCTACCTAAATTTTTAAAGAATTCTTTCATTTCCTTCATTACTCAGAAAAGTGATAACAGAACACAGGATTGCTGGGGGAAAAGACTTTGTCAAACTATCTTTTTTTTTAAATGGGCTATGAAATGGATCAGTATGGGGTCAAGTGTAAACATTGTACACTTGGACATTTCTTAGGCACTTTACCTGATACAACACAATATTTTGACTAGAGAACTAGAATGATATAGCAACAGCATTGCCCATATGAAATAGATTGCAAAACAGCCAGTAAATCTCAGCCTTATGTGAGCAAAGAATACTCAGTAAGTAAGTGTGTTATAAGAGAAATTCTGCAAGGATCAGTTTTTGAGTCCATGATGCTTAAAATTCTTCATCCATTATTTTAAAGAAGGCATAAATCATCAATAAAAAGGCAAAAAAAAAAAATAATCTATCTTGCCTATACCTTAAAGCTGTGAATAATTCAAGCAGAATCTTTAAAGAAACTTGGATTGGGTTAGCAAAGAGCTGAAAGAACCATTAGAGAGTTGGAAAATATGCCATCAAGTGAAAATCTCAGGAAATGCAATGCCTTTAATAACTCAGATTTAGGAGGTGACTTAAGGACATCATATAAGTAAGTACATAGGGAACATAATTTCAATAAAAGGTGTCTTTAGTGCAGCTAACAGAACTGTAACAACACCTAGTGATAGAGACTTGCAGATAGAAAAAACAGACTAGAAACAAGCTGGTTTTCTGCTATTCTGCATCGCCATCCTTCATATTTGACAGCGTTTTGTAAGGGATTTTTTTCTCCTTGGCAATTTTTGAAGTAATAAAGGACTAGTTTTGTAAGGCAATCTATAAATTAATTCAGGAATTAATTAATTCAGGGAAATTCTGTTTCTTTTGGTATGTAGAAGACTCAAAAAAAGAATGTGGATGTTTAATTACAAAACTGATGTCTAGGCAGCATGTTCAACCTTACAAATGCTTCAACAGATCAGTCAGGCAGGTATTTCTGCTGCAAATGGTACCACAAAAGCACCCAGGGATCTGGTGGCTTGGCATTTGAATCACCAAAATTTAAACGTTGATGTAATTTTCTTTTTAAAATCTTTGATCTACATAGTTCCATACAAAGACCGTTAGCTCAAGAGTCAGACTGCCTAAATTCTGCTAAAGTTGTAGTTCTGATGAAATTTGGGTGCCTATTTTGAGTACAACACAGACACTACCTAAGATCCATGAAGAATCTTGTTATTTCACTTAAGATCCAAATGCAAATGAAAATTCAAACCCAGCACTACATTGAGAATATTTGTCATTGTGCAAGGAGTGATTTAGAGCTAGCAACTTGCACGCTTTCTGGATCACGTTGTAAGATCTAAGTTCAGCTCCTGGTGTATGTGATCTCAATTTTGTCCCAAGAGCTGAGTAAACAACCATTGTCTTGGATTCTGAAGGAAAGGAGGTTTGAATTTAAACATGGCTATGGCTTAAATTACCTAGGGAAATGCTGAAAATGCAGTTTTACTGTCCACATGTTGCAAGTTACAGCAAAAGTAAAGCCTGTGAATATACTTGGCAGAGTGGTAATCCCAGGACAATTTTTCAGCTAGTTAAAGTAGGTGAGTGCTATCCACAGATGAATTCAGGATGTATTTTATCAACAGCATATAACTTCATTGAGTCCAGTGTCTGATGATACCATATATCATTTTTTCACCAGCAAACATTGTCCAGTCTGGACAGTAATCATAAGCTCCTACACAATTCTCCTGAGGACAATGAAGAAAGGACATAACTTGTATATAAGACAGAGTACTTTTCAGGTACCAGCTGCAACAGTTCTCACTTTCTTCTTCCAAAACATTTTAAGGAGTCAAATGGCATTTCCAGGAGAATTTCAATAGGAAAAACCTTGGTAATTGCAACATCTGGGCTTCAGTAAGCAAAACTTTTGCCCAGTTCTCTGAGCCACTGTAGGAGACTTCAGCTGCTATCCATAGCAACTAGGAAGATGGAAGCCTGCAGTGCTAGTGAGAGACAGCAAAGCAAAAAGGGCTGAATTGGGACTGTATATTGTCTGGCCGTGCACATCAGTGAGTTACTTGCCTTTTTCAGATGCCTTAAGAATATGAAGTGATTCTTAGATTTAAGTATAGAGCCAGCCAAAATCCTAATCTTCAAACATCTGGAACTAAACCACAGCAAGATCAACACAAAAGTGTGGGAGAAAAGTACGTGCATGCTCTTTACCAATTCATAGTCCTTCAAACACTTTGATCCATTTCAGATCCCCTGCTTTTATATATGTAATGAAGTTCAGAAACCACGAACTGTGAACAGAGCCACGCAATTCATGTATCATTGGTCCACCACTAACACTCAGGTGAGTCCTTTTTACCACAAGTGAGAAATAAACTTTGTCATTACATCTGTGTTTGAATCTTTACCGAGTTTGTTTTTAACCTGCAGCATGTTCCAAATTTCTCTCCTCATTTATTTTTAGAAGCTATATAATGTACTGTATACAAATCAGAATCATGTAAGTGTCAAGGAGGTAGCTAGCTATGGAACAGATGATCAAAACAGCAAAGGAAGTTAAGCACAAGCTTGAAGTATAAAGGGCTTGTGGGCATAGCAAAAGGATAATGTTTTGAGGGGGATGATAAAATACAGCATGTTATCTGTCTAGTTCTTCAGGAAAATGGATTAGATATAGCCTTGAACCCTATATCCTTATATTTTATTTATTTTAAGTGATAACAATGGAGAATCATAAAGTAATTGACAACTACTGACTGACTGTAACACACCTGCTTTACATGACAGTAGTTCTAACCACAACAGATATCTAAGCCAGAAAAAAAAATCTGACTTGTCTTTGTTTAGGAAGAGTAGTAAAGAAAGAGAAGATTGATGCAGTTTTGCTTTCAAGCTGTTGTAGAAATTTGAAAATCCTGCTGTAATTAGAAGGAACTTGCACTGTATGTTTTTTAAGATACTAAGTACCTGCTGATCCAGCACTTCAGGAGTCAGTGGAGACAGCTTCATTTCAGTGAGCACTGGTTTCAAGAAAGCATGTCTCTTCTAATTATATACTTAAGGAGGGTGCTTTCATTGACAGCCTCCAATTTGCATATGTGTTGGAACTGTGCTTGATTAATTTCAGTACAGCGTGGCTTATAAATCCTATGAGTTGATACTACATTATAACATTTCCAATCATAAGGCTGTCAGATATAGACTTTTGAAGTTATTTTTAAAATATAGTTTGATTTATCTATAGACTAATAAAGATACTTAATAGTACAACAGCTTTATGATCTTGTTTATAAGCATTTCAAACATTGCACGTCAATAAGAAAAAGCTGAATTCCTCTACTGGAAAAAGCTATAGACCTTTTATTGCACTAACAACCATTTCTATGTATTTATTTAAGCATTTTTTACTAAGGTCTAAATATTTTCTTGTTTGCAATAGAAACTAACAAAACTTTTATCTAGGCCTTTGAGAAACCTGTCTTGCTTCTGCTTGTCTACCCAATGCTAAAAACTTTGCTATCTATAAGTATTTTATTACAGTCAATACAGACAAAGTCAGGATAATAAGCAAAAGCAGCAGCAACTACAAGCAAAGGAGACATGAACCTTGAAACATATTCACCTCAAGGGGAGCAGACAATTTCCATCCAAATGGTATCATACCAAATTTTCTTAACAATTGGATTGAGACAGAAATGATGCCCAGTGAAAAGTAATTAATACTTTAGAGCAACTTGATTTGTACAAATGCCATCTCATCCAAGTAGTACTAAAGACTTCAGAACAAATTTTGAAGCAAAAAATAACGAAAGATGTTGTGCAACACGAACAAGTGAAAAAGGCAGGATTAGTTTCCCAGCATTAGGTTGTGTTCATCTAATCTGCTTTTTTTAGAAAAGGAAATGCAGTAGATCTAATCTGTCTGCACTTCAGAAAAGCATCGCCACAGAGGAAATTACTAATTGAAATAGGAACTAAGAGAAGGACTGTGAGCTAAGTATGGACCTAGCTCATGGCAATAGGAAAATGCGATAAGGGAGTGTTCAAAGGAGAAAGTTAGAGAAAAATTTATTAGCACTTACTAAAAGATCAGTTTGGAAATATTATTTAACATTTAAATTTTTCATTCAGGAAATTGGCAGGCAAAAGTGCAAGTTTTCTGATAAAACATAGGAGAGACAGTAGGCATTGTAAATGTAAAGAAGAAGGAGGATCTTGTTTGGAAAGAACTGAATGACCTTAGGAATTAAAGAACTAGAAGAGAGATTATATATTATAGTATAAAATGAAAGATCATGTATGAGGTAGGATTTATCCACTGGCAAACAGGTGCAGCTGCGTACATAAACTGAACACAAAGGTGACCATGAGCCATCAATGGTAATGCGGCTGCTGAAAATGACAATGAAATCCTAGACCACATCAGGCAAAGTATTTTCAGTAAATAGAAATGTTCTGGTGAGAGCTCCTATGGAGTATCGTGTTCAGTTCTGCCACATGCACCCACAGGAACCAGCTCAGCACATGTACAGCGAGAAAGAACTTGCTTGTTGGGTGAAACAAGCGTGAAGGCTGAAAGAGGAAATGACTGCTGTCACTAAATACACTAGCTAGGCAAGCCTTGGAGAAGAAAAAGAGCTGTTTAGGTTGAAAGACAATGCTGGTACTAGAAAACGATTATAAAATGGCCATAAATACATCTAGGCTGGAAATTAGTAGGAAGTAAGCAACTACCAGGAAGGTCTGCAACAGTCTTCTAACAGCAGGAGGAAAATCAATTCACTGCTATTTTACTAAAGCACCTGCTTTTAAGATAGAATGTACTCTCTGAAATGTGTTTTTTACATTATGTGGTTGCTTGTGATAATTCAAAAGCAGCCTGCATCACTGGGGTTTCTTCCAGACTGAGAACTATGCTTCCAGGCACTGAGAGAAGCCTGGAAAGGAAAAAGGAGACTCAGAAAACTTCTGGTATCCAGTTAGCAATCTTCAAGAAACTTAATAATTGCCTGCAGATCAAAGCATGGCTTGATAGAAGCCTCCAGCTGTTTCTAACTCAACATCTTCCAACTTTCCTCTACTCAGCCTCCCAAATGTTGACAGACTGAACGACTTCTCTCCTAAATAGAAAAGAAGTCACACAATGGGACTGGAGGACAGAAGCTCATCATTTGAGGAAGGGCAAGTGGCAAAGAGACAGTGAGACTCTGTAATGTGGGAAATACAAAAAACTTCTGGTATGGTATTAATTAAATAGCACAGTTGATTAATAATGTCAAATAAAAATCTCACCATCTTCTAAGCTGTCTCTTATGAAATAAATACATGCCTTTTTGTGGTGACTCATTACCATCATACCCCTTCCCCCAGTCTCCAGCTGGGATAGCTTCCGCATGTTCAACCTGCCAACAGCAGCAGGCTGCACGGCCTCTAGGAAGAGCTCGTGTTGGGATTTCTTATGTGTAAGTTGGAGTTGAACCCACCAAGCTGACCCTCAGGGTGCTCACATTATCTTTGCACCACAACACTTTCTCTTCTGCCTTTTGTCTTCTTCAAGCCACAGCACGGTGAAATCTTCAGGGGTACAGATTCTGTATTTTGAGATGATGGAGCATTAAATGGGACTGTGGCTGGGGCCTTGTCTTATGCCACATTACAAAGGATGAAACAAAACGGGTGAACTGTTCTGGACTTGGCTCTGCTGGCTTTGCTATAATGCCTAGCAATGTTCAGCTGCCTTTTTAATTTTTCCCTTTCCTTTAGCTATAGGAGAGGCTCAGGAGCCAGCGCTCAGAATGAAAGATGGGGTGAATTCAGCCCCTTTCAGTTTGAGATGTGCTTGCCCCTTTACACCTCCCTTTTTAGGGATTAGATTTTGTATACCCGTCTCACAATTATTGGTGCCTTGCAAAACTTACTCAAATTATCTCTGCTGATTTCCAAAGTTTGCCCATCATCCCAGCAACCCTGGGAGGTACAAATCCCCCCTCTCAGACCCCGCTGGCACCTGATGCACCGGAATTGGCAGGGCTCGATGGTTTTATCCCTTTCCTGCTGGATGTGACAGTGAGCCCAGCTCACCTCTGCCCTTTGGAATGGCTTTCACTGTTGTTTTTTTCCCCAAGAAACAAAAATCGCAATTGCTTTGGAACAAAGCAGGAATTTATTTATTTTCATTTTCATACATAATAAAACTGTAAGTGTTGATATGAACCCCGCACTCAGCTTCTTCCACCTGGACTATTGATTGCGCCCGTGCCGTGACAGCTGAGAAACGACGGTGCCCTTCACCCGGCCCATTTATTTCGCGCCTCTCTCAGCGTTCTCCCCGAGGGAGGCTCGCCGCGGTGGCAGACACCGATTCACCAGGGGCTGTTTGCCTTGGCCCCGAGGTCCTCGGCGCGGGGAATGGGATTTCCATTCCCCGACGTTTCCCTTGGTCGGCTTCCCTGGACGGGAGCGCGGGCCCGGCCCGGGGAGCACGGCGCTGGCCGGGGAGGGATGCCGCCGGCCCGGCAATGAGCCATCAGACCAAAACCACA
>NW_010324123.1:0-2921 GCF_000700745.2 Antrostomus carolinensis
TCTGTGATTCTGTGTGATTCTGTGATTTCTTGAATTGTTTTTATATTCTGTTTATAAATTTCTCAAGAACAGGAGGGAGCCAGACAGAGACTCATAAAAAGGCACAGAAAATGTTAAGAGCTCTAAGATATTAAAACGTTCACACTTGTAAGTATGATGGCTTCTGTAACACCTAGAAAGGAGGAAGAGGAGGAGGAGGAGGACAGGTTTGAATTTTCTGTTCTAGGACACTGCAAAACCTGTATCACAGCTTCTGACAGTCCACAAATAATCCTCCAGTTTCACACTGCTGCTACAGACTGTTCAAGAACAGAATCACAGAATCCCAGACTGGTTTGGGTTGGAAGGGACCTTAAAGCTCATCCAGTCCCAACCCCCCTGCCAGCAGCAGGGACACCTTCCACTAGACCAGGTTGCTCAAAGCCTCATCCAGCCTGGCCTTCAACACTTCCAGGGAGGAGCAGCCACAGCTTCTCTGGCCAACCTGGGACACTGTCTCACCACCCTCACAGTGAAGAACTTCTTCCTAATATCTCATCTAAACCTCCCCTCTTTCAGCTTAAACCCATTTCCCCTTGTTTTGTCATTAACTGCCCTTAGGAAAAGTCCTTCCCCTGCTTTCCTGGAGCCCCTTCAGGTACTGGGAAGCCGCTATAAGATCTCCCCGGAGCCTTCTCTTCTCCAGGCTGAACAGCCCCAACGATTCACCTGTTTTAGCCCAGTACATCCACTCACTGGAGATAGGGAATGAACTGGGCAACTCAAATAACACTCTGCAGAAGGCTAATAGGACAAAACATCATTTGTCAGTAATACATCACACTGGTGTGGTGGGATGGAGAGGACCTCTGGGTCATCGGAGAGCTATTTTCATAGGAATTATGGTTACTGAGGAAAGCTGGTTCTAAATTTTCAAAGTAATCAATGATTTATTAAGTGCCCTGAATAAAACTTCCTGAATACAAAACCATTTGGGAAAAAAACAAGCAACTAAACCACCGGAAAAGTCAATCTCCTTCAAAGCACAGCAAGGTCCAGTAACTTCTCATTTCTACCAAGATCTCCATCCCAGGAGGACCCTGAGCATTTGCACGGAGCTTTAGTGTCTCCCTGCTGCTCACAGAAGGGAAAGCATCCACATTACATGGAGATGCTGGTATAAAGGACCTGAAATGTGTCTCAGCCACAGCAGAGTCCTCTTTCCAGTGGATTTTAAACAGAATTCGTGCTGACAGTGGCAGCAGGACATGAGCAGGCTACGGAAGGAAAAACTGATCAGTAAACCTCTTGGTACTCAAAGGAAGGCTATAAAATATAAGAAATTGCTACTACTCATGTTATCAGACAAAAGAATTGACTTTTGGGTGTAGAGGGCAAGTACTCATAAAGGATTCCCAATTTTGCTGCAAAAATTAAACTCAGCCTCCTGAAAGCCCACGCCCCATTCTACAGCTCATTTTATTCTCAATATAACAAATCCAGGACCACAGGAGACAAAGTTCTTTTTGTCATTTCAGGAACATATTGCCACATATAACAAAAATCTACCTTTCCCCTGGAATGTGAGATGGGGAAGGCTTGTCCTGGCTCACTGCCGAGACAGGGAATGAGCTCTGCTGCAACAGCAGCATTGAGAATAGGAGTTCTAAGATAGGAAACCATCCTCTTCTGAGCTCCTTAATGAGATCCCTTCCAGCAGGACAAGAGCTTAGAAAAACTCAGCATCAACAGCTGAAGAAACGTTTTCCAAAAGATAAAAGAATTAAAAAAGAGAGTGCACTTCACTGGGTGCCAGCACTCCTCCTGTTCATGTCCCAGAGTCACTGACAGCACCAAGCCTTTATTATTCAATGTATATTCCAAAAGGAAATTGTAATTTCTTAATCCAAGCTGCAACTGTCAGATTGACAAACCTACACGGGAATTATCAGAGATGATTATAAAGATCATAAATTAGACAAAGGTAAATCTTAGCTAAGTCTTAGAAATTATTTTTAAGTCACTAAGACAAGGTAAAAAAATTAAGACAATTTTTCCAGTTTATATTTTTTTTTTAATTTACTTTTTTATAAGGAAACTGTTTTTCCTTTTGCCACTACCCTTCCCCAGGGTCGAGTACCTGGTGCTTAATAAAAGCTAACAGCTAACTGTGGGTTGGGGCTCCTTCCAAAATACATCAGAATTCTCCTAAAAATTCATTATGAATAGAAAACCTGTATAAAAACAAAACTCAAGCCCTGAAAGAAATGTAAGGGAAGAGTCGGATATGAATAAAGTCTGGTCCTTTGTCAGGCTCCAGCCACCGCTAACAATGGTGTCAGCCACTGGCACGGCTGAACCAGAACTGAACACGGGTTAGCTGGCAGTGGTGACAAAGGACAAATCATATCAAATAGCAATTTAGAAGCAGTTTGTTTCCAGCCCGCTTTTCCCAAGCAACACTCAACTCCTTTTGATCTGCTTTAGCCTACAAGAAATCACCAGCACGGATGGAAACTCCCAGTTATGGAGCACTGCTCACCGGCCGGGCCGCCAGCACTGCTGACACCCGTTGTCACTTCACGGATGAATTTCACAGCGTTCCCAAAGCTGAAGTGACAGATTAATTTGATAGCAGTGGTTGTAACACCCTTTGTCCTTTGTGTGGAGGCTTTCTGCCTCGTGAGACGGTTATTTCCTTGGAGGAAGGGTGGTTTGTGAGCAGCACACCACCACGCTCGCGTTTGCAAGTACCGCTTTGGGCTCCTCTTCCTTTCTTTGTCCCCAAAAACCCAAGAGTGTGAATCCCCATCGTCTGCTCCAGCTTGTCACTGACTTACAGAGAAGATCATAGAATCATAGACAGGTTTGGATTGGAAGGGACCTTAAAGCTCATCCAGTCCCAACCCCCCTGCCAGCAGCAGGGACACCTTACACTAGAC
>NW_010324123.1:3119-10401 GCF_000700745.2 Antrostomus carolinensis
CTCCCCAGCCTTCCTGGAGCCCCTTCAGGTACTGGGAGGCCACTAGAAGGTCTCCCCGGAGCCTTCTCTTCTCCAGGCTCAACAGCCCCAACTCTCTCAGCCTGTCCTCACAGCAGAGCTGCTCCAGCCCTCGCATCATCCTCGTGGCCCCCTCTGCCCTGGCTCCAGTAGCTCCATGTCCTTGTGCTGTTGGTGGCCCCAGCACTGGAGGCAGCACTGCAGGTGGGGTCTGAGGAGAGCGGAGCAGAGGGGCAGAATCCCCTCCCTCCACCTGCTGCCCACGCTGCTCTGGGTGCAGCCCAGGACACGGTTATTGGCTCTGGGCTGTGAGCGCACGTTGCCGGCTCGGGTTCAGCTTCTCAAGAAGAAGCTTCTGTTTAAACTCTAAAAATGCTTCTCTTTAAACTTCGTGTAAATCTATTGGCCTCAGCAATTAACCAAGGTTTCTACAAGAGAAAGGTAAACAGCTTTAAAAGAAAGGAACAATTTTAAACTTATTAAAATCAGCGCAGTTTTGTTAGGAAGGAGCATCTTTATGAGAAACTGCAGTGTCTTTAAGCTGCTGGGCCTGAGCTGGAAGGTCTGTTTCTTTATATCAGTGGAATAAATTCCAATAAAAAATATTGAATTGATTTTAATCAAACTGGGCTCTCCTACTTAATGATTTGCGTTCCAGATCATGCTCATAATTGAGCTGAAGATTTTCTCCTAAACAAGAAATATAAAACCACGTTGAATCTCCTCTGTCTTTTTTTACAGACAGCATTAAAAAAATGTAAAAAGTTTGTCCTCACCCTTGCGTGACGGATTGAAAATGGGTATTTACAGAGTGTTTCTTTCCATTTATCTGACAATCATCTCAGCATTCATATTATTAACAAAAATCACCCAGTAGGCAGCACTCTCAGAGCTTAACCTTCAACACCACTATTTAGATAATGGCAAATTTTAAAATCTTTGACTTAAAGACGTTTGCAGGAAGCTTTGTTTGCCACAAAATGAGCTGTTGCAAAGAGAAAAAAAAAAACCAAAACAACCCAGAAAAAAACAATTTCTGAGTTCTTCTATTTGTACCAAATATATTTAATCTCCCCATATTGCCTGTAATTCTGGTTGGGTTTTATTCTGACACTCGATTAATGTCGTTCAGGAGGATTAGGGACATACTGCACTCATCCAAAGTTTTAAACAATTCTAGTGAAATCAGTATTTATGGTTAAAGCTTTTGATGCTGGGAAAGCAGCAGAAATGCACTTTTCTTTCCAAAGAAAGGCTTTTCTGAAGGGCCTAAAGCAGGGTTAGGACGAGCGGTGTCCCCCAGGCTGGGCACTTCCCAGCCCTAAACTCAGCTTTGGTCTCTTCTGTGGGCACCCCAAGGAGCCTCCGCTCCCCCAGCGTGACGCTGTGAACTCTTTGGACCAGGATCTGGTTGTTTCTAGTATTTAACCTAAGAAAGCTCTAACCCCAGGTACATCCCCTACGTGTCACCGTGCTGCTGAGGGCAGACAAAGGTGTGTGCTGTAAGGATGCGCTTCCCTGTGCAAATCTTGCTTAATACAGAATCCTGAGCAAACCACACGCCTTACACCAAACGTGTTTCTATTTCAGTTTGTTTTGAAAAGCTGATGGTACAGGTTTTCCCCTCAGTTTTTTTACATATATGTATATACATATACTTTCCACATTTTTACATATGTAATTTTCTCCAATTTTTACATATATGCAGAATCCCAGAATCCCAGAATGGCCTGGATTGGAAAAGCCCTTTAAGATCATCGAGTCCAACCATGAACCCAACACTGACCAGTCCCCTATGACTAACCCATGTCCCTCAGCACTGTGTCTACACGACTCTTCAATCCCTCCAGGGATGGGGACTCCACCACTGCCCTGGGCAACCCCTTCCAATGCCTCAGAACCCTTTCAGCAAAGAAATTCTTCCTCACATCCCATCTCAACTGCCCTGGCCACAACTGGAGCCCATTTCCTCTTGTCCTGTCCCTTGGGCCTTGGTTGAACAGACCCACCCCCACCTCTCTCCACCCTCCTCCAAGGGACTTGCCCAGAGCCACAAGGTCTCCCCTCAGCCTCCTTTTCTCCAGGCTCAACACCCCCAGTTCCCTCAGCCACAAGGGAACTCAGCACACTTGTGCTCCAGACCCTTCCCCAGCTCCGTTCCCTTCTCTGGACACGCTCCAGCACCTCCATGTCCTTCTTGGAGTCAGGGGCCCAACACTGAACCCAGCACTCGAGCTGCGGCCTCACCAGTGCCCAGTGCAGGGGGAAGAGAACTTCCCTGGTCCTGCTGGCCACACTAGTGCTGATACAGGTCAGGATATATGCATATATATATATGCACACATAAATATATGTATATACATATAATTCTCCCATACGATACATGTGCACGACACCAAGTCCAATAACCAAACCTCTCCTCTTCCACAACCAAATAAATTGCTGCCATCTCGGCTCATGTAATGAAATGCACAGATGGAGCAAAATGACAATATTTAAGGCGTGTAACAGGGAAAGCTGAGGAACGTAATCTTCCTAAAGACACCTTGGTGCCAAGGCAGAGAGCCCTGTGTGGAACAGGAACAGGGTAACAGGATTTAACGCAGCCCACAGCCCATCGTATTAGTTTGAGATCCATTTTTATGAATTACTGCTTGGTCAGTAGCGTGGCAGTGCCAACGCAACCGGCTCCAAGGCATGCCAGTGTAAGAACCCAGAACTAAAGAAAATTAATCCAGTGCACAGTAATGATGAAAATTGGCTGGCAGGTCTCAAACTGCAATGGAAAATACAAAATTATCCTTAGGCAAGTGATTTTCTGCTGGAGTTCTGCAGGGCTTGCTTTTTTTAACTGTTCCTTTAACTCCTCCTTCCCTTCAGCAATGTTGGAAGAAAACCAGTGGCTGCGGTCGCAGACGATACGGGGATGAGGGGAACTGAAAGCATCGAAGGGAGCCGGCCACTGATACACATCGATCTGAACAGCCTGGGTGAGTCAGACAGAAAATACCCTGCGTGTTTTAACACAGACAATAAAGAGAAATTCTTTAAGTTAGGGTGTGCTGCAGAATGGAACACAGTGCTTGGGAACAAAGGATGGGTCTTGGTCACCTTCTGTGGTGACATCTGAGCTGCATTTACAATCCTTGGTGCACAGATCATAGAATCACAGAATCCCAGACTGGTTTGGGTGGGGAGGGACCTTAAAGATCATCCAGTTCCAACCCCCCTGTCATCAGCAGGGACACCTTCCACTAGACACCTTCATGCTGCAGCAAGGACTGGACACAGGAGGTGACACATGCAGTGCGAGAGCCACAAGAGGATGAGAATAAAAGCAATTAGTGCTTTGGACACTGGCTATGATCAGGTCTTCTCTGGTGAAACACAGCTCTGAAGTACATCCAGAGAGTCCTCAAAACATTGGACTGATCAGTTGAGACATCTAGAGGCTTAAAGACCACGAGGCAATGCGGGTGTAAAAGATGGAAAGGATAAGTCCTTTCCTGGCTGATAATCCTCCCCTTTTATGTCCACCCTCACTCCTCAGAGAGCTCCTCAGGTCCCTTTCTCCTGAGCATGGGCTCCAGCACTTGAAGGGACACTGTAGCCACATCCACAGCTTCTGAGAGCTGTTTTCCCTGCACTGTAAGCAAGAGCTTTGGCAAACCAACGACGAGAGCAACGTGGTACCCTCATCACTTCAGAGCATCTTCTCCTCTTGCCAAGCAGCGTAAAAGTCCCATGACCCAAAATTCATATGCTTGCTCCTACAAGAGACTATCCAAGACACCGAGCTGCTAGAGGATTTTTCCAGCTATTTCACACACTCTGCTTAACCACAGCTCTTCTCACCTGGCGTGCACAAGGGCTGAGACAGCCACAGCCGGAGACACCCAGGCGAACTCAAGTTCATGGACATGTCTACACGCTATTCTGCAGGCAGGCATGGACTTACTGTGGCCACTGCATCAGCATCTCAGTTGGCTTTCCCATCACTGCTGTTGGGCATTCAGTTATCTAAATAACTGCATTGTTAAAAATAAAATAATCTAGCTGATAAGTATGACTCAAACACCCCATAACTCAACTATATTAAACTCAGTGTCTTAACCAGCAGTGATGTTACCTCCAAATTTTTATAGCTCATAGAAGCATCATGTTAGTTTCTGCTGTATAAATACTAATGTGTGACCATAACCTGAAAATAAGAAAACTCCTACTAGGAAAAACTTTAAAAAGGCGCAGTTTCAGGTAGATTTTCATAGATGAAGGGAAAAGATGTGAACTCAGGCAATACATTCCCAAATTTGAAGCCTTTATACCTAAGAACAAGGACAGGGTAACTTCTCTAAAAGCAGCTGCCAGAATAGAGCATCTAAAAACATCAACTCTAAACTTTTTCTAAAATAGCTAAACTATTTCTTGCCAAAAATTGTGAAAATTCCCAACGCAAGATGTGTCAGCATTGAAGTTCCTACTTCAAAGAGTTTGGAAAAATAATAAAACCTGAAACAAAGCATCTGAATTAGAAGGTTTATGCATCCTCAGCATAGACATCACCACCAGCCTCCTCCTCGTCTTTCCTACACACTAATACAGAACAGCACAGAATTTTACATGATTTTATTACACAAGTATTTAAGTATCATTATCCACTATGCTCCACATAACCAAGAGCAGCTGTGCAACCTTACCTTCGCTAAAACCTTCTACCAGGGGTTTCAGGACTCTTAGCGAGATGGCTGGAAATTACTTTGTATGTTCAGAGAGGATTTTACGTGAGACCCCCTGTAACCCAAGGAAGCTGCTCCCCACATCCCAGGTGGAGCACAGCTCTGAAGTCCCATTACAGGGTCACCCAGTGATTGAACTTTCAGGCTCAAGATTTTACTGTTGGATCCACTTTCTTTTCACAGCAACCACCTTCTGACAGGCAGGACAGAGAAACCTGACGCTTGCCATGAGGCACACGGTGACTTTGAGCTAATCCTGTTTAATGAGGAACTCCCCAAGTGCCTCTCAAGCCAGGGGTCAGCTAATCCCACTCACTGACAGGATTTTTATTTATTTTTTTATTTTTTTAACTCTTACAAAATGGAAAGCGGCTGAAAACAAGAATATTTCCTTTTATTTTTGATTTACAGATATTGCTTTGAAGAGGGAAATCATGACATTTAGATACTTGGAAAATGAAACATGAGCTGTTCCTGTGTATTACCATTAAACCAGTAACCTTTCTTAGATGTCAGAGAAAAAGGGGCTTTTAGACCAGTTCTCCCATTTAACCAGCTGTGCTGGGATTTGTCATTTGAAGCAGTAAAAAAATGCTAATATCGTTTTAAGTGAAGATTAAACAGCATATAAGTGTATTTAACTGCCATTCTTCTACAGATGGTGATTAGATAAAAAGCTAATTCCTTTTAAAGATAAAAATGGCATTGTTAAAATCAGGATAAGAAATTGAAAATCAATAGATTAAACCTTATATGAAAGGTGCCATATTTTAGACTGATGGCCACACAACACAATGTCTTGAAGTGAAGAACATGTCCCTCATACTGAGCTATAAGGATATGGAACAAATTTGGTCTGAGTACTTTTATAATAAAGTCCGAGCAAAAGGAAGAGCAGCCCAGGGCAATCTGAACACTGAACACAGAGGATCTGGAGCGTGAGCAACACTTTCACAGCTCTTACCAACATTAGAGACTTGCTAAGGCACTGAGGAGCATCAGCTATCTGGAGATGATGTCACCTGTGTTCAAAACACACCCGACAAGAAAGAACTCCAGCTGCTTCACAGGATTCCTGAAACGGAGCGCGTTGCTTTACAATACCCACAGTCTCCTGAGCCTTCCAGTGCAGCTACCTTTGAAATTAAACTATATTTAGGTAAAAGCAAAACCAGAGAATGTTTTCTGTTGCTTTCCAGCACTGAATTTCTCAAAACAAGTTAAGTCAACGCTGAGAATTCACTTCAAATGAACTTTGCACCTACCTCCAGCAGCATAGGCAGCACTGAACTTCACACGGTGGCGGTGAGAAGTGGCTAAACCAGCACGCTTCTCTTGAAATAATGAAACAAATGACCCAGGGACCTAACAGAACCTAAATTCACTCTCATTGTCCTGCCACTGGTAGCTCTGTATGAATATTTACCTACAGAGACTCCTCTTTATCAGTCATAAATGGAGCATGATATTGTGAAAGGCAAAAGGCTGCGCTGCATGTGATGCCGATCAATGCCAGTCCTCATGAGAATCTGTTCTGGAGGAGTCAGAGAACAACTCCGAAGGTCTGTCCACCCCTCACACCATTTCTCTACAGAGTTACTTTTAGACCACGGCCTGCAGTGCAGTCACTGCTGTGATGTTTGTCTGCACAGTCCCAAACTTGCTCTTTGGTATAAAGGTGATTATTGCTAGTTCAGCCGGAGCTACAAGAAGCTCAATGCAAGATAACCACTTCAGCGTTCAGTCCACCAATAAAACAGCTTTTGCACATTGATTTACAAGAGAGACAATTTTCAGGAAATGGAGATGACATTTTACAGCTCAAGCAATAAATCATCTACTGATACTGTACTGAGACTGGGGACAGAGGGAGCAATTTGAGAAAGGAATAGTTCTATCTTCATTTTACATGTTAAGAGTTTGACGCTAAGAAGCATTCAGGAGACATCGTGACACACTGCAAATGTATCTTCAGTGGTATTTGTCCCCAAACACCCATGCTCTGACAAACACATACAGGGGAAGGTAGAAGGGGTAAGCAAAGTGTTGTAGCTAAAATGCATGTCCTAAAAATGCAAGGGAAAAAAAAGTTGCTCTGGTATCCCAGGTGGAGTAACACAGATAAAGCTCAACACTGGGACCAAAATGACTTCTGGGGAAGTTTCTGATTTGGCACACCAGACTGAGTGTTCAACAAAACCCATCCCCAACACTGACCTCTTGAAGTGGCTCGCCAGGACTCCCACCAGCTCTCCAATCCTGCTGTCATTAGAGGGCTCTTTACTGAAGAGACAGACAATGAGATCTTTGTTGTCTTTCGTGTGGAAGACCACAAGCTGGTCTTTTCCATTGGAGACACTCAATCCTACCAACTGTGAAGAGAAAGCAAGAACAATGTTATGTACATTGATGTATCTTCGTTACTCACCAGCCTTCATTTCCTATCCAGGATGCCACACTCACTCTCAGCATAGAATCCCAGAATGTTGTGAGTTGTAAGGACCCACCAGGATGATGGAGTCCAACTC
>NW_010324124.1:0-4588 GCF_000700745.2 Antrostomus carolinensis
ACTGATAAAGATGTTGAAGAGCACCGGTCCCTGAAGTAGATAGTTTGCAGTGGAGCTGAATGTTGAGCCTCAGTGCTTCTCCTAGAAGCCTAGAAGCCACTCTGCTTCCCCATTTACCTTTAGATAGTTGTGACCAGAGATGAACTTGATCTGGTTTTGGGAAAAAATCTGGACCCATGTTAAATGTTTGGCCTGTAACCAAACTCCAACTCTGTCTCCTTTCTTCTGTAGCACGTCCATGCTCTCACTGCAGACGTGCCTGCTGCAAAGCAAGGACATAAATCTGTTTCAAACTTGCCTACTCGAGGTCTTAAAATGCACAAAGCCCAGAGCTCACCCTGGAGACCATGGAGCACCCATGAAGAGAAATACTCGCATGCAGATCCTTTTCCAGCACCCAGTAATTTGGGTTAAAACAGCCTCCAATATCCTGGCCCCTCCACAGGATCTACTCCAGGCAGGCTACCTCTGACCCAGGTTTGTTTAAAACAAATTACTGAGGATAAAAATGCCCCAAACACACTTTCCTCAGCAGCCCCTCCCCGACTTTTGCTGCTGTTACTGTGAGTTTCATTGGATCACAGAATGGTTTGGGTTGGAAGGGACTTCTCAAGGTCATCTAGTTCAAACCGCCCTGCAGTGAGCAGGAACATCTTCAACCACATCAGGTTGTTCAGAACCCCATCCAACCTGACCTGGAATGTTTCCAGGGATGGGGCTTCTACTACCTCTCTGGGCAACCTGGGGCAGTGTTTCACCACCCTCAGTGTAAAACATTTCTTCCTGCTATCCAGTCTGAATCTCCCCTCTTTTGGTTTAAAACCATCACCCCTTGTCCTATCGCTACAAACTCTGCAAAAAGTCTGTCCCCATCTTTCTTATAATTAAGATAAGATGTGGCCCCCTTTAAGAACTGAAAGGTCACAATAAGGTCTACTTGGAGCCTTCTCCATGTCTTACCTGGCTCCATGCTACATTTAAATATGTTGGACCTAAAGAATCACCTTTTCTCTTCTTTTCATACCCAAAACCCACCAATTGGTATCTGCAAAGCCCTGTGATCCCAGCTCCTTCCCTCTGAAAGTAGCACCCAGGTCCAGCAGGACCCAGAGCTTCAGTGCAGGGGATTAAAGAGGGGGCTGCAAAGAGAAGATGGGTAAAAAATGGTGTGTGCATGGATCATGTTGTGTTGTTATCAACTGCTACTGATCCAGCCACAGCCCCAGACAGCTGGGCCAGGACTTGTCCCCATTCTCTGTGCTGTGCAAACCCAGACTGCAGTAGCTCTACCTGCAGATGCAATTGTAAGGATGGACATAGCAGCAGGGAAGAAGACAACACCCTTTCAAGGTTGAGAAAACCCTACTTGAAAGCATAGTAAATTAAAAGAAATACACCTTGGATAGAGCTACAAAGTCCGGGGACTGGTGGTTTTGAGATGACACCCACTGGTGAGGAGCAAGACTGCAAGCAGGCTGAGGTGTCTTGGCCACATCATTGCCTAAAAAACAACCTTGAGATGGGTCTTCAGTTTTGCAAATTACCCTTAAAAGAGAGCAGATTTAATTAGCACAGCAAAAGAAATACCTCAGAAAGTGAATGCACGTTTAACAGCAGCCTCCCAACTTCAGAAATGTCTGTGGTGGTTTTGTAGTGATCATTTTAGGTATCACCAGAGCATTTAAAAGACATAGTCATCAGCAAGGGTCCACTGCTGTATAGTTGTGATAGGTGGTCATATAACAACCCCTTCCCTGGATGGCACAAAGCAGGAGTTCCTGCCCCAGAAAGCTTATAAGCAAGGTGAGAACAAGCAACTGATCGCACATGATCTAGAAAAAAAATAGATGATCCATTAAAAAACATCAATAGGGACAGTATTTCCAGCAGGAGCAGTTGTAATATGTGACCCCAGGGAAGATTTTACATGTGTGGGAACCTCAACTTTCAAAGGTGGTTTCCCAGATCAGGGATGTGTTGGTTTTGGTTGGGATAATTTTCTTCATAGTAGCTAATATGGGACTAGATTTTGGATTGGTGCAGAAAATACTGTTGGTTATGCAGAGATGTTTTTGTTACTGCTGAGCAATGCTTACTCAGAGTCAAGGTCTTTTCTACTACTCATACCACCTCACCAGGGAGAAGGCTGGAAGTGCACAAGAATTTGGGAGGGGACTCAAATGGGACAGCTGACCCCAACTGACTAAAGGGGATATTCCACACCATATGACATCATGCCCAGCATATAAAGCTGAGGAATAAGATGGAAAGGGAGGGATGTCTGGAGTGATGATGTTTATCTTTCCAAGTCACCGTTACGTGAGATGGAGCCCTGCTCTCCTGGAGGTGACTCAACACCTGCCTGCTGATGGAAAGTCATGGATGGATTCTTTGTTCTGCTTTGCTTTTGTGTTTGCAGCTTTTGCTTTAACTATTAAACTATCTTTATCTCAACCTATGAGTTTTCTTACTTTTACTCCTCCATTTCTCTCCCCCATCCCACCAAGAGGGAGTGAGCGAGCAGCTACATGGTGCTGACCTGCCGTCTGGAGTTAAACCATGACAAAGAAACAAGCTGGATTGAGGCTCAGGGGGACCTATGCAGAGGTTACACCCATAAGGTTACACCTTGGAGCCTGTCTGGGGCTTTACATAAGTTGTTTATTGTGGTGAACTTGACCCTGCAGCCCTCTGTCCTGTGCACACACATATCTCAGAGCACACAAGGGTGACAGAAGTCACCCATGACAGCATGGCAGTTTGAGATCCTGTGAAAAGGGAGTGTTGGTCCTCTTGGTGAGTTTGGAAAACTTTTCTCATGAGTCACTTCATGTCTTAGTTTCCTTTCTGAGCTGTAGCACGACCTGAGCAGCAGGTCTCTCTGGGTGAACCACAAGTTTTCCCATAATTTTTATTTCTCACAGAGAAACCCCTGACCTCCTCCAAGTCAAAGATGGGACCAGGTTTTTTCCTACACAACCAAAGTTCACCTGCATACCCAGGAAGCCATTTGTGTGCTTCCACCCAAACCAGTCAGGCAATTTGCAATGATGTAGGTTTTTAGTTGGGAAAAAAAAAAACCAACCCACTTTATTTGAAAAAAGTGAAAAGGTTTAACATTCATGGCCGCTTTGACAAACCTGCTGTCTTCTTCATCCTAAAGCAAGCAGGTATCACAGTCCACTCTCCAAGGTGGCCCAGGTATTAGCTACCTGGCTATATTATAGAATCATAGAATGGTTTGGGTTGGAAGGGACCTTAAAGCTCCTCCAGTTCCAACCCCCCTGCCAGCAGCAGGGACACTTTCCACTAGACCAGGTTGCTCAAAGCCTCATCCAACCTGGCCACAAACACTTCCAGGGAGGGGGCATCCACAACTTCCTTGGGCAACCTGTTCCAGTGTCTGACCACCCTCACAGTGAAGAACTTCTTCCTAATATCTCATCTGAACCTCCCCTCTTTCAGCTTAAACCCATTTCCCCTTGTTTTGTCATTAACTGCCCTTATGAAAAGTCCTTCCCCAGCTTTCTTGTAGCCCCTTCACGTATTGGAAGGATGTTATAAGATCTCCCCGGAGCCTTCTCTTTTCCAGGCTGAACAGCCCCAACTCTCTCAGCCTGTCCTCACAGCAGAGCTGCTCCAGCCCTTGGATCATCCTTGTGACCTCCTCTGGACTTATTCTAGCTGCTACATGTCTCTCTTGTGTTGCTTCAGGACCTGCATCCCAAGGAGCTGAGTCAGTGCACATCAGAGAGAGATTCAGCAAACTTCATTGATGCCAAGAGTAGTCAATGAGCTTGGATTAACCTATGGTCCTACAACCCTTGTCCAGGACCTCCACAGCTCCACTGTAATAGTTGCAGGAGTGTAACAGGCATCACCTTCCCCTTTCCAGACCTCATTTCAACCATCCTCCCCTCTGATCCCTCTAGTTAAGACAAACAAAGACCAACCTAAATGCCAACCATACAGGTCAAGCTGGCAGCTCTGCGTGCACTGGAAAGTACATCTGAGCACCTTGGGCCAACAAGGGGACACCCCAAGATGGAGGTGGACACCCTAAGATAGAGAGGAACACAATGGTTCCTAGAAGCAAACGTTATTTTGCAGAGATGCTTCATAACCACAGCTTGAGTTCCCATTTCATGCAGGAGATGGGAAACACCTTCTCCCTCTTCAGTTTTTCTAAACCAGAGGGATTTTAAGAAAATCTTGGGGTTTTGGATGGAGAAGTGTTGATCTTGCAGCAGATGGCGCTTCTGCCTAGGAAATAGAGCCAGGAACGGGGTTTTTGGTCCTCTGAGCACAATGGAGCAAGGCAGGAGCTCCCAAGCATTGATCATCAGAGATGACAAGTGTACCTTGCTCATACCCCAAATTCAGGCTTGCTGGCCACACTTCACTGCTTTCAGAAGGATCTTCCTCATCCTCTTTCATCTCCCATTGATAAATACATCTTTCAACCTCGATACAGAATATTTGCAGCCATCATCACAAGCAAACCCAACCCCTGGTTTGGGTTGGTCTTTACACATATTTATGGCAGTTGTTTGGTAAAATAAAATAATAAAAAAATAAAAAAATAAAA
>NW_010324125.1:0-1728 GCF_000700745.2 Antrostomus carolinensis
TTCCCCACCCTGAGCCCCCCCAGCTCCCCCTGCCCCCAGCCCACTCTGCCAAGGATGCCCGGCAGGTCACTGTGCTATGTTCCCACCCAGGCTCTGCTCTTGGTCCAGCACAACCAAGTAGCAATTACTTGAGAATGGGGTGATGCACTGGCAGGGCTGAAACCCCGATGGCCTTTGGAAGGGGATTAGGTGGGGGAAGAAAACCGCAACCCTCCTTGCTCCAGCAGCAGGGCTGGGGGCTGCTGTGTGTTGGAAGGAGGCGGAGGGGGAGAAAGAGGGATCAGATGCCTCTTTTTCTGCATCCCACATGAAAATGTGTTAGTTGGCTCCACTGTGGTGGCAGTGGCTCTGTTTTTTGTTCCTTAGATACCTCCCCCTCTGCAGTGCGGCTCCCAGTGTGGGGTGCTCTGCAATGATGGGGTGGTGGCACCCCTCAGTCCCACGGCAGGGATGCACCACCTCTGTGCATGCCAGGACAGAGACCACATGCCTGTCCCAGGTGTTGTATTGAGCCTGGATGAGCCTGCCTTCCCCATAATAAAAAGAGCACCCTGGGTATTGTAGGGTGAAGCTGATCTGCTCATACAGCCTGTGCCACCTGTAGTGAGTGGGTGAATGTGGAAGGAAACTCCTCCTAAGAGCACAGCCTGGGTCTGCCATGCATCTCATGTCCTTGCAGCCTCCCCCACCTCTCAATACTCCCCACATCATCCTGGATAATGGGGGAAATGGGAACTGGGAGGGGGACGAGGCACCTCAGTGGGGTTGATTTCACAGCCTCCTTTCCCTGCAACAAGTGGCCAGATCCTGCCACCTGGCTGCAATGAGTTTTGCATGCTACACAATTAGCTGGTCTTTCAGGTGCCTTCAGTCCCCGTGATTGCAGGGGGATCCCAGCAAGGCTCCCACCTGCCCTGGGGAACAGGCTCAAACACAAGCAGGAGGAACCCCCAAGCAAGCTGCTCTGCTGCTGGGAAGTGCAGGAGGGTCGCTGCAAACAGCCTCTGCAGTCCACGAAAATATGTCTCCAAGTGGAAATGAAATGTTTTGCTTTTTTTTCCTTTCAAAGCCACGTCTGGAGAGCAAATAGGTCTGACATTCATTACTAACAAATGAGCCCCCAAATACCTCCTCCTTCCGCAGCGCCACAGGAATCACTTGGGCTAACCCCAGACAAAACTTTCTGCCCGGACTCTGGAATAACTAAAAAGTTGGGAAAAGTGAATGACTGCCCTTTATTGTCAGGCAGCTGGGTAGCAGAGGATCCCAGCAGGGTCTCAGCAGTGGTCCCTGCTGCTACCCTCCCTGAAAAGGCTGCTCTGTGGCTGTGGCACGTAGCTCAGCCCCGCTGCTTGTCTGGGAGGACGAGTTATCACAGGGCTTCTCCGCAGCCTGGGCTGTGTCACACCAGATGCGGCTGAATGGCTCCCTTCTGGCTTGAAATAAAGAGCATCTTTGAAAGCAGAGCTGTAAGCTCGTTAATAACGGGACTCTTTCTCTGGATGTCCTGTCCCCTCCTGCCAAGTGACAACTGGCAGGGCTCGTTTTCACTTCCAGCTGTGGGGAGGATGGTATCAGGGGTGCTCAGGGTGCTCAGCACCAGCTCTAACCCTGCCCAGCACTGGTATCTGCTGCCTGCAGACACATTTACCACGTTGATGCAGTGGGCTGGGGGTGAAAGCAGAGGGGTGCAGCTTGTGTGGGGACATGGTAGGTCACGGTAGGGGA
>NW_010324125.1:1754-2170 GCF_000700745.2 Antrostomus carolinensis
CAGCATCCTACCTGTGGGTAGCTGTGTGAGCATGCAGGTGAGCGTGGGCACACGGGTGCGTGCATGAGTGCTCTGCTGCTCAGTGTCACCTTTAGGGCTTTTTGAGGCCTGATCCTGCCAGGTTCTTAGGTCACTAGCAGTTCCCAAGGGGGCTGAGAGGATGCAGACAGTGCCAGCTAAGGGTCCTGAGCCTGGCTACATCCTTGGAGCTGGGGGTGGATGGAAAAAGTGATTTCTGAGCATTTCTCACCTCCATCCTCCTTTAAGGCACTCTCTGCTCCAGCCCTGCCTGTCCCACACTAAGCTGCAGGCAACACTATTACAACCTCAACATTTTGCTCCCACCTATTATTTTTTTTTTTCCCCTTCTTTTTTAATCACTGACTTTGCAGCCATGAGAGGAAGGGAGAGAAGGG